>NW_003302552.1:22189957-22324720 GCF_000004255.2 Arabidopsis lyrata subsp. lyrata
TGTCAAGTTTAGAATCCGTTCGGGTATTTTATTACTTCGGGTTCGGGTTCGGGTCGGATTTTTCGGATCGGGTTCGGTTCGGTTCTTCGAGTTCGGGTATTATGCACAGGCCTAGACTAAATGTAGCTTTTCTGAAATGCAGATAGAGATAATAGGACTATTCATCTTGTTTGAGCTGTTGTAGAAATAGATTTGGGGATTTGGTGTTTTCATTTGGGAAAAATCTTTTTGGACATACTAACAGTGTCGTTAACGGGTGATAACGGATGTTATAGGTTCAGTTAACGAATGATGACGACATGTCTACTTTGGCCTGGTCAACGAATTCTAATGTTTCAAATGTTAGTCAACGATTAGTTCATGTTTTGAATGGCCACATATGAAGTTGATGTCTAATATGGCCACAATTTGAAAGTTGATTAACAGAGTCGTTACGGGTGATAACGGGCGTTAGAAGTTCCGTTAACGACTGATAACGGCATGTCTATTTTGGCCTGGTCAACGAAGTTCCATGTCTCAAACGTTAGTCAACGTTTATTTCATGTTTTAAATGGCCACATATGAAGTTGACGTATTGATTGGCCACTTTTTGAAAGTTGGGAGATAAAACGACATTTTTCCCATTTTATATCCATAAATTTAAGTTTTTTTAATTATTTATTAACAAATTTAAAGATATTATCTAAAATGGAGAAACAAGCTCTCAAAAACTGTCAAATCGGTATTAGTTGCACTTGCATGGTGTATATGTTTATTGTTGCTTATAACACCTACAACTTATTCTAAACATAGATTTCTTAAATAAAATTAAAATGTAAGTATAGATAAATAATATTTTTTTAATTATGGGTACCTTAAATTTGACTAAAAAACAATTGGACTAAGTTTCTTCAAATTTAAAGTACTCATCTAATATTTAAATAATATATATATTTTATTATTTATTAAGGATTATGTTTAGAAACCTCCATTAAAGGTGCTCTAACAAGTTCTAAAAAACTGTTTTTCTCATGCCCAATTATGGAAAGTTTGAAACTTACATACTTGCCTAAATTTCTTGCAAACATAGGTTTTTTTTGGCACAGACTAATTATTAACTTTAAAAACTTCAACAAAGAGAACATAACATGTAAAATAGTGATTTGTATTAATGTCATTTATTGGACTCAAAACATGCAAAAAAATATATGATACTAAAACTATAATGCCACATGGAAGATCAAGACACCAGCCTGCCAAATTTGTATGTACCCATTACTGTTCATCTATTAAACCTCACATTAATTCCATTAATTACTATTAGGCAGCTTAACCATGTGTTTAGGTGTACGTTACTCTCTTTATCTACTGTTAGCTGTACTTGTTCTGATGTTAGGTTAAGTTGCTCGATCTGGTTTGCTCTTTTATTATTGGCTAATTAACGAGTGAGGAAACTCAAATTTTATCTTTTTATTATCAACTGTTAGTACTACATCTTGGATGGTCGTGGAAAAACTAATAAAATCTCCTAGGTATAAAAAACTAGTATAAAACATAAAAACTTTTATTCATGTAAGTGTAACAGTGGTGGAAAGTTAGGGACCACGGTGACGGGTCCCGTCAAGTGTTGGCTATAAACGTTCCGACTAGTAAACAATGATGGGTTTGATTGGTAACAGGTTTACAAACCTGTACAAATAAAATATACAACTTTGACAGTTACCAATTACAAAAACTTTATCAAAACCTTCATAAACAGTTTTACTCTCAGCTTTTTTTACATTTTTCTCGTACAGCTCTTTCATACAACTTTGCACTATTCCGATAAAACTTACAGCTCCAACTAACAGCTAAAAATCTTGTACAGCTTTTGATTACCAATCAGACCCGATAACTATTTTTTTCTTTGTAGTTTTCTAAAGGAGGTTAATTAGTGGAAGTCACATGAGCACTTTTAGTAGTCATCGCTTCTTTTTCTTCTTCTCCAATCTCCATTTTTTTTGTTTGAAAAAAAAAAACATTAAAAGTACATCTGAATCTGCTTTTAACCTGCAAAAGGCTTTGTGTTTGACGCTTTACTTCTTTGTTTTTATATTTTCAATAGATTTCCTTATCAAGATTCCAACGATGTTACCAAAGTCAAACCACTAAGTGCAACTTTACCCCTTCTTTATTAGCCAAAAATAAAAAGTAAAACAAACCTTGTTGTTCTATTAAAACTAACAAATCACCCACTAACATCAAGTGGATTCACGAATGTTTCTCACTTGGATAGTTTCTCTAATGCTAACATTAGCTTTGACCCTTTTTTATTTTCCACTCAAATAAATTAAGAGATGGTGCCAGCGAGTGAAATGATTTTGAACGTTAATGACGTGATACACTGTTTAGTTTTGCACCAGTGAACGTTACTTGTGCCGTCGTGCGTGTATTAAGGTCCAATCTTAAAATTGGGTAAAAGTAAAACCAAAACAAAAACCACAATAAGAGAGAGTCAGACCAAAGCGATAAAGGGGAAAATTGAAAAGGTCAAAATCCCATCACCCGAAAAAGCGACCTGAAAAAGGCCTCCTTTTCGCTGACGTTACTAACACGTTGATTACATTAGAAACAAATCTTTTTGTGTTTTAACAAAAATTTGCTCTTTCTTACAAAATTATACATATGATTTTACAAAATAGATGTATACTTCTTGCTACTAAATGAATAAACATTGAATAGATCAAATAACAATTAAAACCCCAATAAATGATTAAATTATCAATTATCTACACGATATAATTAGATCAATATATATATATATATAGTCGAACAAGTTTTGCAGAGAATCAATGAACCATTTTACAAATTAATAAACAATACAATTGATAAATTTTATAACAAATTGAACATCTAATAGAAAATGCCGATTAGTTATGCATAGTCGATCGAACATGTCCCAATTGGTTAAGCTCGAACCACACAACTCACGTGTATCCACGCGCTTGTTAAAAGGCGAGTGATGTTGACTTCACCGTCACTTCCCCAGTTAAATTTCGTGGGTCCCACCGTGGACCTCTTCAGAAGGAGAAGGTTTCAAAAAACTGAAAAACAAAACCCTCGTGAATCTCACCTCAACGCGCGGCGTGTTAATCACGCTCCCTCATTAAAATCTCACGACTCGGTGACTAGTCTACTACTATCCCGTGTTCAAAAAATCGCTAGGCGCTAGTCGGGCGGTGAGGGTGCGCCTAGCGCCTAGCAAGAAAATCGGGGATTACACGGGGATTAATCGGGGATTAGTTTTAGCGCTATTTAATATTTTAAAAACATATTAATCCATTATAATTAAGAAATTTATATAATATTGTTTTTAAAATTGTATTAAACACATGAAAACAAGATTTTAATTTCAAATTTATGATTTTTATACAAATTACGAACATAAGTAGGACATTTTGAATTTTAGATGAAAAAAAAAGTAAAAAAAAAAAAAAAAAAAAAAAAAAATTGGGTTAGGCGCCATCTAGGCGGGCTAGGCGGCCGCCTAGGCGGTCTAGGCGGACAAAAAATCGGATCTCCGATTTTTCTCACCGATTTGGACAAAATCGCCGCGGTGCTCCTCCGATCAACGCCTAGGCGGCTAGGCAGCCGCCTAGGCGGCCGATTTTTAGAACAGGGCTACTATCTATCTCTCACCGGTCTTCCGCTAAACGACGTGAGCAATAATATCCGCTCACATGACTGTCACATTTCACAGTCACCATCCCCCCATTTATTCTCCGACACGTCACCATTACCAATATCACTCTCCTGTCACACAAGCACATCTCTTTATTATCCTCAAAACAAAAAAATAATAAAATAATTAAGTCCATTCTCTGTCTGTATTTTACCTACGTGAGCTGAAGTAAATTTATTTAATTTTTTGTCAGTTAGAAACTTATCATCATCTCACTCTCACCTTCTTCTTCTTCAATGGAAACTCCGGTTTTTAATGACACTTCTTTAACTTTCTACATTTACTAAAATGCCATCTCGCCAGCCAGATTTTCCGCCGACGCCGACTGTTAGTGACGGCCACCACCATTTCCAGACTCTACCACTTATCATCGCCGGTTCTTTGACTTTAACCGGAGTGTTACTCATCCTCTTCACTTTACTTATTTACCGGAGACTTTACCGAAACCGTACGGCGCCTTCAGATCTTATCTCCAACTCTAAGTCTCCTCAACAGTACCAATGTCGACGTTTCTCTTTCTCTCAGCTCCGCCGCGCTACCAACTCTTTCTCCGAGTCGACTCAGCTCGGTCACGGCGGATTCGGCTCTGTTTACAAAGCTGATTTCCCCAGTGGCGGTGACTCTCTCGCCGTCAAAGTCATGGATACATCCGCTGGTTCTTTACAAGGCGAGCGTGAGTTTCACAATGAGCTTTCTCTCTCTTCTCCCTTAATCGGCTCTCCTCATGTCGTCTCTCTCCTCGGATTCTCCTCCGATCGTCGTGGTCGGAAGCTTATTCTCGTCTACGAGCTTATGGCTAATCGTAGTTTACAAGACGCGCTTTTGGATCGCAAATGTGAGGAACTTATGGATTGGAACAAAAGGTTTGAGATTGCGACGGATATCGCTAAAGGGATCGAGTTTCTTCACCATTGCTGTGATCCAATTATCATCCATGGAGATATTAAACCTAGTAATATCCTTCTCGATTCTGATTTCAAGGCCAAAATCGGAGATTTCGGGCTCGCGAGAGTAAAGTCCGAGGATTTAGATACTAGGATTCTGATTGAGGAAGATGAGAAGAGAAAGGATGTTGTTGAAGATAATGGGTCGATTCTTGAGGAGACTGAAAGCGTGATTACTGTGTTTGAAGAGGGTAATAATGTTGCCAATCTCTCGCCGGAGAATTGTGGGATCAGTGTCTTGACGGAGACGGCGGTGGCGTCTCCGGATGAAAAATCTGGACTTTCGCCTGAGAATTGTGCAGTTAGCGTTTTGACGGTGGAGGTGGGAGCAGCATCTCCGGGGCTGACGTCGATAACGTCGCCGGAAACTTGTGCGATTAGCGTCTTGACGGAGACTGGATTGTCACCAGGAGCTGCATCGGGTTTATCGCCGGAGAGTGGTAAGCTGAAAGTGGGATCGAAGAGAGATTGGTGGTGGAAACAGGACAACAATGGTGGAAGCAGAGGAGGCATTGAATCAGGGAGTGTGAAGGATTATGTGATGGAATGGATTGGGAGTGAGATTAAGAAAGAGAACAACAATAAGGAATGGATCAACAATGGGTCATCATCAGTCTTTAAGAAGAAGAAGAAAGAGAAGAAGCGAAAGCCTAGAGAATGGTGGAAGGAAGAGTTTTGTGAAGAGCTAACTAGAAAGAAGAGGAAAAAGAAGAAGAAAAGAGGGTTAAGCTCAATCTCAAGCATTGACTCTTGGTTTCATAGAGACGATGATGCTTCCTCTGTTCATGACCACAATCTTAACCCTACCAAGAGGAAGAAGAGGAATAGTATAGATTGGTGGGTAGATGGGTTAAGTGGGGATCTAAAGTCAGTCATTGGTAAAAAAAACAGTCAAGATTCTGGTTTGTGGTGTGATGTGAATGTTCAGAAGAGTGGTGGAGTCAGCAGCACACCGAGTATGAGAGGTACGGTGTGTTACATTGCACCAGAATGTGGCGGTGGAGGTGTGTTGTCTGAGAAATGTGATGTCTATAGTTTTGGAGTTCTGCTTTTGGTTCTTGTCTCAGGAAGACGGCCATTGCAGGTGACTGCATCACCGATGTCGGAGTTTGAGAGGGCTAATTTGATATCATGGGCTAAGCAATTGGCTTGCAATGATAAATTGTTGGAGTTAGTTGATAAATCTATACATTCTTTGGAGAAAGAACAAGCGGTTCTTTGTATTACGATTGCATTGCTTTGTCTGCAAAGATCTCCAGTTAAGAGACCGACAATGAAGGAGATTGTTCAGATGCTTTCGGGTGCGTCTGAGCCACCGCATTTGCCGTTTGAGTTCTCACCGTCGCCGCCTATGGGTTTTCCTTTTAAGTCAAGGAAGAAAGCACGGTGAAATTCGGATTTGGTTTTGAGCTCAGTCATCAAGTGTTGATTTACTCTAAACCAATTGCGACTTGTTGGAAACCGTTTGATTCCATAAGATTAGCTTTTTGCAAATATTTGATCTTAGATGCTTAACATTTTAGTTTAGACAATAATGAATTTCCAATTGACATCAAGTAGTCAAGTAGATTAGATGATCATGATTAGTTTTTTTTGCTGAAATCTATGCACAAAAACTAAATGGGCCCAGGTTGAAAAAATGTTTGCCTTCCCTGTCTTCCGCTGTATGAATAAATGGGTACGGGGCAAGTTCACCTTTTTTTTTTTTGTATCGTTTCTCTTAATGCTCTTAACCAAATTGGTATTTCATATGAATCACGGTTATGACTTTAGGAGACAGACTATGCTTGTGCAAGTGTTCCCATGGTTTCAATTCAGAAATCAAAATGCATTCGTCTTAAAATTCTAGTTGTAACCAAACAATCAAACCTGCTATATGTCAAAGCGGTCAGCTGTCTATGATGGGCCGGCCTGATGGTTAAACTGCCTATGATGGAGTTAATGCACATCAACTTCTTGGTCGATCATTATGGCACACAAATGTATTAGCCGTCATATTAGGTTTTATTCTACGATTGATGTCAATCTAATTGTTAGTACAGTCTAATCTAAACCACTATTAATGGAGAGATATTTGCAAATTTCACACGATTCTTTAGCAAATCCAACTGCAACTTTGAATGAAAAGTCCCAATCTTTAATGAGGACGTTGATCTTTTCAACCTCTAATTCCTTAATTTCTCAATTCTTCTTCATAAACACACATTTTCACCACACAACCATATCTAATTCTCTCTGAAGCATCCATGGAAGCTCCTCCACCTTCAAGCGATCCATACAAGTTCCTCAACATTACACTTAACTCAGATGGATCTCTCACTAGACACCGTGAGTTCCCCAAATTGCCACCAACAGAGCAATCCAAAGACATCCCATTAAACCAAACCAACAATACCTTCATCCGAATTTTCAAGCCCCGGAATATTCCGCCGGAATCAAAACTCCCGATCCTCGTTTACTTCCACGGCGGCGGGTTTATCCTCTATAGCGCCGCTTCAGCTCCTTTCCATGAATCTTGTACCAAAATGGCTGATCGTCTTCAAACCATAATCCTCTCCGTGGAATACCGTCTAGCTCCCGAACACCGTCTCCCGGCGGCGTACGAAGACGCCGTCGAAGCAGTCTTATGGCTCCGCGATCAAGCTCGTGGCGCAATCAACGGTGGTGATTGTGACACGTGGTTAAAAGACGGTGTCGATTTCTCGAAATGCTTCGTGATGGGTTCGAGCTCCGGAGGAAATATCGTCTACAACGTCGCGTTGCGTGTGGTCGACACAGATCTCACTCCTGTTAAGATCCAAGGGCTGATAATGAACCAAGCTTTCTTCGGTGGCGTTGAGCCGTCAGATTCTGAATCACGGCTTAAAGACGATAAGATCTGTCCGTTACCAGCTACTCACTTGTTATGGTCGCTTTGTTTACCGGACGGTGTAGATCGTGACCACGTGTACTGCAATCCGATTAAGAGCAGTGGGCCCAATGAAAAAGAGAAGATGGGACGTTTTCCGTCGACTCTTATAAACGGTTACGGTGGGGATCCGTTAGTGGATCGTCAGAGACACGTGGCGGAGATGCTGAAGGCACGTGGAGTGCACGTCGAGACGAGGTTTGATAAAGATGGGTTTCATGCTTGTGAGTTGTTTGATGGGAACAAAGCTAAGGCCTTGTACGAAACCGTTGAGGCCTTTATGAAGAGTTGTTCATCAACTGGCCCATCCCCCAACATGTAGCAATCCGATCTAATCATGTCTTATCGACTTAATAATTAAATTCCTGCAATTTTCGATGTTTTAAGTCACGTATTATATGTGTGGTTTCAATGGAAAAATGTATACCCATTGAATAAATATAGTGGACGTATTTAATCTATTTACTAAATATTTAAAAAGAGAATGGGACGTTCTAATGTTGCTTAATGCCTAAACCATCTAGAATCGGTGAGTTAAGTTTTATGAACATGTCAAATTATGATTTCTACCAACGAAAAGATATATTTTAATAGGTGAACGTACTATCATATCATGAATGATGAATTGTTTACATAATTCTTTTGGATATTGCATTAAGAACATTGTTGAATGTGCAGCTCATGCAACTATAATTTTACAAAGATTAGATTGTCGAAATTTAAAATTCTTAAGGTGCTTAGGAAGTTGATACAAATTTTATATAGATATACACCTATATATGCCTAATAATTTTATCTAATCTAGTTTGTATTTGGTAGGGATTTACACATTCAAATACACAAGCAAATGTAGAACATTATTCCTCAATTAGACGAAATATAAAAACATTCTTAAATTGGTCAATATCGTTAAACTGCGTTTAATCATGACCACAAATAATCCGTGTATTCATCCTAATCACAACCTAAGCTCCATTAAACGTAAAACAGTAATACAGATGCACAACAGAAAAAAGAAAAGAAAGAAGAAAAAAATCTAAACATTTCTTCTTAGTCAAAGTTAACCTCCTTTTAATCACTCAAATTAATAATCAAACCATGTCACGTGACTCTCGTCCCGCGTTTGATCCATACAAACACCTCAACATAACAATCAACCCCAACGGTTCTTGCACGCGCCACTTCATTTGGCCGATGGTTGATCCCGACCCGGATCCATGCCCTGGCAAGCTCGCCGCTTCCAAAGACGTAACCATTAACCACGAAACCGGCGTGTCCGTACGTATTTTCCGACCAACTAATCTACCATCCAACGATAACGCCGTCGCTCGTCTCCCAATTATCATCCATCTCCACGGCTCCGGTTGGATCCTTTACCCAGCCAATTCCGTTGCGAACAACCGTTGCTGCTCTCAAATGGCCAGTGAGTTAACGGTGATTGTTGTCTCCGTACACTACCGTTTACCTCCTGAACATAGACTCCCAGCTCAATACGACGACGCATTAGACGCTCTGCTTTGGGTCAAACAGCAAGTCGTTGACTCAACTAACGGCGAGCCTTGGCTTAGAGACTACGCCGATTTCTCACGGTGTTATATCTGCGGTTCGAGTAACGGCGCTAACATCGCTTTCCAATTGGCACTGAGATCGTTAGACCACGATTTGACGCCGTTAAAAATTGACGGTTGCGTGTTTTACCAACCGCTTTTTGGCGGTAAAACGAGGACGAAATCGGAGCTCAAGAATTTCGCCGATCCGGTGATGCCGGTGCCGGCTGTTGACGCCATGTGGGAACTATCTTTGCCGGTAGGTGTTGATCGGGATCATAGGTATTGTAATCCGTTGGGTTATTTGCCGCAAAAAGAGAAAGTTGGACGACTTGGACGGTGTTTAGTGATCGGTTACGGCGGAGACACGTCGTTGGATCGACAACAAGATTTCGTGAATTTGTTGGTTGCGGCTGGAGTTAGGGTTGAAGCAAGGTTTGACGACGCCGGTTTCCATAGCATCGAGCTCGTCGATCCACGGCGAGCCGTCGCTCTTCTTAATATGATCAGAGATTTTATCAGTTGATTATTCATTTCAAGTTTTCATCTAATCATTCTTTTAAACATTATTTTTCTCAATTTCTTTCTTTATTTACATTCAACAACTACATTGAATATTGTTACTACATTTAACAATTACATAGAACATTTTTTTTTTGTTTTTTGTTTTTTTGATTAAATGTCAACATTGTTACTTCATATTGTATTGATTTCTACTTCAATCGATTGTAAAATTGAATACATCAAACATTGTCATATTTAAAATAGATTAATTAAAGGGAAAAAAGACCGGAAAGTTCATGGTTTTACAAATTTTTTATGAACTGCACAATCATATGAAATCATGACCATGTTTTCGGTTCCAGTGTAGGCAAGTCTAAAGAGATCATGAGCTTTAGTTACATTCTTCGACTTCTATATAGTTAGTTGTCCAAGAAATCACCAAGTGGTAAATTCATTTTGTATGATTTGACTAATCACACATTTTTACTTTTTTTTTTTTTTTCATCACATTTATACTATTATTCCCTTATTTCACAATTTAGTGATTTACTAATTGAAATCAAAACCTAGTTCAATTTTTAAGTCCAACTTGTGATAAAAAATCGGACGGTCAGGATATTATGTGTGAGGCAGTTTCCTTTAAAAAAAAAAAAAAAGCACACACACACACACGAGATCCGTTAAACCTTGAAGAAAGAAAGATCTCGGTGGTGGTCATTCAACATTGAAAGATCTTCGACTTGCCAAAGTGTTTCACTTTCGCTCTAATACTTCTTCTTCACTTTCTCTTCTCCTCCATGGCGGACGGTGGGGCTGACCCTCCAGCTCCACCATCGATAAACGCCGGTGAATTTCTGTTGTCTATTCTTCACGGAAGTCCTTCGCCGTCGTCTCAAGGTCCTCAGCATCAGTCATTCGCTCTCGATCCAGCCATCGCAGCCATTGGCCCTACCGTGAATAATCCTTTTCCTCCGTCGAATTGGCAATCTAACGGTCATCGACCCGGTAATCATAATCCTTCTTGGCCACTCGCCTTTTCACCTCCTCCTAATCTTCCCCCCAATTTCCTAGGGTTTCCTCAATTCCCGCTTAACCCTTTTCCTACGAACCAATTCGACGGTAATCAAAGAGTATCTCCGGAAGATGCTTTTAGATTAGGGTTTCCTGGTACTGCAAACCACGCAATTCAGTCCATGGTACAGCAACAACAACAGCAGCTACCGCCGCCGCAATCTGAGAATCGGAAGCTTGTTTTTGGTTCTTTCTCGGGAGATGCTACCCAAAGCCTTAATGGGTTACATAACGGGAACTTGAAGTACGATTCTAATCAACACGAACAGCTCATGAGGCATCCCCAATCTGTTCTCTCGAATTCTAACATGGATCCAAACCTCCATGAACCCAGAGGAAGTCACAGCGGAAGAGGAAACTGGGGTCATATTGGGAATAACGGCAGGGGTTTCAAGTCCACTCCTCCTCCTCCTGGATTTTCGAGTAACCAAAGAGGAAGGGATATGAATTTAACAAGTAAGGATGATGATAGAGGGATGGGTAGTTTCCATAGGAATCATGATCAAGCAATGGGTGAGCATTCTAAATTTTGGGATCAAAGTGTTAATTTTTCTGCTGAGGCTGATAGATTAAGGGGATTATCAATCCAGAATGATAGCAAGTTCAATCTTAGTCAACAAATAGATCATCCTGGACTACCTAAGGGTACAAGTCTTCATTCTGTATCAGCAGCTGATGCTGCAGATTCCTTTTCGATGTTGAACAAGGAAGCTCGTGGTGGAAGTGAACGTAAAGAGGAATTGGGGCGGCTCAGTAAGGGAAAGAGGGAAGGCAATGCAAACTCTGGCCCTGTTGATGACGAGATTGAGGATTTTGGAGAAGATATTGTTAAGTCTTTATTGCTTGAAGATGAAACTGGCGAGAAGGACGCAAAAGATGGGAAGAAGGATAGCAAGACTTCTCGCGAGAAGGTACGTTTCAGTTTTTGTGTAAGCTTGTAATATAGGATATACCTAAAATCAACAGTTGTAATATACTACTAATGACTTGTTGGGAACATTCAGTGATGGTGTTTAGTCAATTCCCGAACTAGAAAGGATGCTTTTTTAGGTTGTAAAGATTGATTAATCGGGGTTTTGTTATCAGGATTCGAGAATGGACAATCGGGGTCAACGGCTGCTTGGCCAAAAGGCAAGAATGGTTAAAATGTATATGGCATGTCGAAATGACATCCACAGGTATGATGCTTCATTCATTGCAGTCTACAAGTCCCTGATTCCCGCAGAAGAGGAGCTGGAGAAGCAGAGACAACTAATGGCACATCTTGAGAATCTAGTTGCCAAAGAATGGCCTCATGCAAAGTTGTATCTTTACGGGTCCTGTGCTAACTCTTTTGGTTTTCCGAAGAGCGACATCGATGTTTGCCTTGCAATCGAAGGTGATGATATCAACAAATCTGAGATGTTGTTAAAGCTGGCGGAGATGTTGGAATCAGATAATCTCCAGAATGTTCAGGTAAAGTAAATGCTTTTACTTATATAAACACGTTGATTTGGTACTTGATACGCTTTTCTGGCTTTGAATCTGGTGCCTATATTTTCTGAAACATTGTTTTTTGTGTAGGCACTAACACGAGCTAGGGTTCCAATTGTAAAACTTATGGATCCGGTTACTGGGATATCTTGTGATATCTGCATCAACAATGTATTGGCTGTTGTGAACACAAAACTTTTGCGAGATTATGCGCAGATAGATGTGCGTTTAAGGCAGTTGGCTTTCATTGTGAAACATTGGGCAAAGTCAAGAAGGGTTAATGAAACATATCAAGGAACACTTTCCAGCTACGCGTAAGTTCTCCTCCACACTTTTAATTGAAGTTACTTTCATTTGCAGTTTTGCACATAACAATCATTACTTACATTTGATATTTTTGCAGGTACGTTCTGATGTGCATCCATTTCTTGCAGCAGCGTAGGCCGCCAATTCTTCCTTGCTTACAGGTGTGTATAATATATTATCTCCCTTATATAGTGTACTGAATGCTCTTCTTTTATTGAACTTATTACTTGATGCAGGAAATGGAGCCGACTTACTCAGTTCGGGTAGATAATATCCGGTGCGCATACTTTGATAATGTTGATAGACTCCGTAACTTCGGATCAAGTAACAGGGAGACCATAGCTGAGCTGGTGTGGGGATTCTTCAACTACTGGGCTTACGCTCATGACTATGCGTATAATGTTGTATCCGTCCGCACCGGTTCCATACTTGGGTAAACTAAAAACTCAATTATACTTGATGTAACATCTTTGAAGCAACGATCTCAGAGATGAAACATGAATGTGTGTGTTGCAGTAAGCGAGAGAAGGACTGGACGAGAAGGGTGGGGAACGACAGACACTTGATATGCATAGAGGATCCGTTTGAGACGAGCCATGATCTGGGTCGGGTGGTCGACAAGTTTAGTATCCGAGTGTTGAGGGAAGAGTTTGAACGAGCTGCAAGGATTATGCATCAAGAGCCTAACCCATGTGCCAAGCTTTTCGAACCATATATTCCTGGAGATAATAATGGACAAGGCAACAACTAAACCTTGAAAACATTTGAATCGGATTCGTGTGGCTTGTATATATTTATGTATGGGTAGAAGATTCCGGCTCTGTTCTTTTTGCTTTTTGGTTTGATTTGGAATCTTGCTTGTGACCCACCAACAAAAAAACAAGTCTTAGTTTTGAAGTGATCGTGGTGGGTGGATTAAACGTGTCGTGTATTGTGTCACCAGAAAAAAAAAAATGTTGGAACAAAATTGAAATCGTGAAAATAATGTTTTGATAATAATTCAACACAGATCGGTCTCGCGCCAAGCAACGATGACGACGAGCTCCTCAATTTTGTCCACCACCGAGAATCTTCCACGTGTCCTCATCGTCAAACGTCCCGCCGCCATGGCTGTGCTGGGCGACAGATTCGTGGCCTCCACCAAGTTTGAGATCTTGAAAGCCTTCGAGTCTCCGCTTCCTCTCCCTGCTTTCTTGGCCAATCACTCTCACTCCGTCTCCGCCGTTATAGCCCCGGTAGCTGCTCCCGTCACAGCCGATCTGATTCGCCTCCTCCCGAATCTTCGCTTGGTTGTTACTACCAGCGCCGGCGTTGACCACGTTGACTTAGTTGAGTGTCGTCGTCGAGGCATCTCCGTCGCCAACGCTGGCTCAAGCTTCTCAGAAGATGTCGCAGATACTGCCGTCGGTTTACTCATCGACGTTTTCCGCCGCATCTCTGCCGCCAATCGGTTCGTTAAGCAACGGTTTTGGCCACTCAAAGGGGATTATCCCCTCGGTTCCAAGGTTTGCAACATAACTTGTGTAAATCAAATTAGCAACAAATTCAAATTTGTTATAATTTGTGGATTTAATTTGCAGTTGGGGAGAAAGCGAATCGGAATCGTGGGACTAGGAAGCATTGGCTCGAAGGTAGCTACGAGGCTCGAGCCCTTTGGTTGCCAAATTTCATATAGCTCAAGAAACCAAAAACCATATGATGTTCCATATCATTATTACATGGATATAGAGGAGATGGCAGCTAACAGTGATGCACTCATAATCTGTTGTGAATTGAATGAGAAGACTATGCATTTGATTAATAAAGATGTTCTTTCTGCTCTGGGAAAGCAAGGAGTGATCGTTAACGTCGCTCGTGGGGCTATAATCGATGAGGTAGAAATGGTGAGATGCTTGAGAGAAGGTGAGATTGGTGGTGCTGGTTTGGATGTTTTTGAAGATGAGCCTAATGTTCCAAAGGAGCTTTTTGAATTGGATAATGTTGTTTTCTCTCCACATTGTGCTTTTATGTCACTGGAAGGTCTTGAAGAACTTGGGAAACTTTTAGTAGCGAATATTGAAGCTTTCTTCTCCAATAAACCTCTACTAACTCCTGTTCTTTGATGGGTCGTCGTCAAGGTTGAGCTGGGAAAGTTTGAGTCGTTTGTGTTTTTTTTTTTTTCATTTGCTCTTTCAAGCCTGGCATTTGCTCATTTGAGTGTATCGAATTATTGTTGTGTTTTAGTGTTTCCCTAAGCGATATTTCTTTTTAGTGTTTCGACTAGTGATGTCGTTCAAAATTTGATTGCTTATTATTATTTGAGCGATCGTTTGTGTTTCAGAAGTTTAGTGTATTAATTTGACGTTTATTTTTGTTCTTTTTTTCCTTAAGTTTCTAATATCGACCGTTTATTTTTCGTTCAATTAGAATTTAGTGTTTCGATTAGCTATGTCATTCAGATTTTGGCTTAGATTTGTTGTTTAATATTTTGTATTTTCTCCTTTTTAATGTGTTTCTTCTAAGTTTTGTCGTTTCATTTTTGTATTTATTTTCTTTTTGACATACTCCTGTTTTAAATTATTGTTTTAAAACGACAACTATTATGAAACAAAACGCTTTATTAATTTATTGTTTTAGAAAGGTTCGTGTTTCGACTAGCATATAAATTTGACGTTTATTATTTAATTTTGAGTACTACGTTTGGCGTTATATTTTTGAGTATTCCTTACATTTTTTTTTTTTTGCGTTATTTACTTGCCTCGTACACCTTTAAAAAATAAGTTGTTGTGAAACCAATAATTTAGATACTTGGCGTCGTCGTTTGTTGGAGAATTAGCCCAAATTTGGCTCTGATACCATGGCCGAAGGTTTAAAGTAGATCCAGGCGTGGTTTGGCTCTGATACCATGGCCGAAGGAGCCGAAGGTTTAAAGTTAGATAATTGGCGTGGTTCGCTTTTGACTTTGGCGTTTGAGTGTTTTGTTTTGTATGCTTAGCGATTTTTACTTTGGCTATGCTCCACGTTGGTCTCACGTTCTACGCTCACACATTTATGCCTATTCATCTACGCCTATACATACACATCTACGCCTATTCATATCTATACCTATACATACATCTATGCCTATACATATACATCTACGCCTGCCTATTCATTCATATATCTATGCCTATGCACACCTAACACATCACTCATACCCTATACATACATCTATACACATCCATGTATCTTTATCAGGAAAGAAAAAAGAAATTACATCTATACATAAATGCACAAATCTAGTCAACTTTTCAACAAAGGCTGGCAAAGCTTGATGGAAAAACGCTGGATAGAGTCCCAAGGCTTTTTTGTTTCCCTTCATCATCAACCTCTGCAAAATTAATTAACCAAAATCAATCTTCATTACAATCGTTTTTTTTCGTTTGTCAATTTTGGTACATGAATATATATTATTTACATAAAAATCATAAGCATTTTTGAAGCCAATCCATTCTTTCTTTGTTCTTTCATAAAAAACAAAATCTCATTCTATGTTTTCCTTTAGACATAAAATACATATATTAACTAGAATTATGAATGATACAAATATAAGCTAAAAATCAGTTTATTGTCCACATCGTTGAAGTTAAGCCAGCAATATATATACATTTAAAATGGATTTAAAACAGAGCATTTAAAATTTAATGTTCAATTCCATAAAAGATGATTAAAAGACGAAGAACATGTAAACAAATTAACAAGAACCATTCAATTAGACAAGAGTATTTTACCTTGTAAGAGATGATGCTTTATGTTTGTTTGATTGAAGCCTATGGTTGGACTCAAGTGGAAAAACAGAAGTACAGAACTAAGAGAGAAAAACAGATTGTACTCGACATTTGTAAAATATAAACCAGTTAAGAGGATTCAGATTTCTGACCCAAGAAAGGAGTATTTATAGAGAGTCATTATCTGAATGTTTGTAATAAAATATTATACTTCTAACAGTAAGAAAATGTTACCATTTCAACGTTTAAATTTATCCCTACCCTCAAGTCAAATCAAACATAACGTTGGAACAATATAGGGAGTCGTAAACGCAACGTTCATATTTTGCTATTAAACTTTTGTATAATTCAATTCAAGAATTATATCTTTATTTTTAAAGCATTTTTTTGTCTTCCATTGCTCACTCTTTTATGTTTATCACTCGGTCTTGATGGTTAATGTTGTCTAAATTCATCTTCTTTTTTTCACTTCTCCGATTTCTTTCTTCAGCAACTTCTCCTATGTTAAGTACGAGTACTAATTCTACTAATAACGGTTGAAATCTTAATTTGACACATATACAAGTAGTAGTATATTTTAAACCTTTTTCTATATAAAAGGGCTGAGTTCTTCCATTTTTTTTTTTGGTTCTTTAGGACAGAAAACCCTTTAAACAAAAAAAAAAGCAGGATATTATACTAAACCATTAGACATTAGTGCACAGACCAGATCCAAAAATACATAAAATGTCTAAACGAAGTTTGAGATGGTACAACCATGAAATGTGTTCTTCTTCCATTGTGCACGCAGCTAAATCCCACTTAACGAAACAGAAACTTCCTAGTAAATTGCGACATCCAGATAATCTCCAATCTGCAGATAGATTGATCAACTGCAGTTATAGCTACTTGGGCAAAAAATTGAAAAAATAAGGTTATAAACTATATCATCATCTACAAGATGGATCTTCTGTGTGGTTAACGTACCTCAAACCTAAGGTCGGAAAGCGTTTTACTGTCATCTGGTTGTTTTCGGTTCGGAAAAGACATAGTCTGCCCAACCTTTACCAATTAACAAAAAAACAACCACAAGATCAGACTCTTCTCATGGGTTCTTGAATGCAAACATCACAGAGAAAACAAGTAGAAGCCATAACAATTGAATCTGAAAGCAACCATTCAATCAAATTAATACATTCTGTAGTGACTAGCTATAACGATGTGGTCTCTCAAGTTTCAAAAATCAATAACCATGGGAAGATGAGTTGTCATCAGTCAATAAGCAAAAGACATGTTCAAGATATTATAGAAACATTGTCGATAAAACTCTGAATGATTGGTAGCTACATGTGTGACTAAGAGATGTGGCAGAGAAACACAGAAACTCTAGAATGTATCAATGATCATGTGTGGCTATGGTGATACACTATCAAGATTATGAAGAAACGTAATCTTACTTACCTCTCTCATAGTAAAGCGACCCTGCTTGTCAGGATAAACAAACGCAAAAGACAATCTTGCATTCCTTCTCCTAGCTGCTACAGAAACTTCTTTCACCTGCAATGCAAACGTGATTTTACTTTGTGCTTATGAGAAACATCCCAAAAAACTGTGAACTTTAATCAGCACTAAGCAGTAAAACAAAGTGAATCCTTTAGCTGAAATCTGTCATGTGTAGAAAAGTTCTCAAAGGAAGCTGCTTTATTGTGGTCTCGAGCACCCAATCTAAAACTTAATGGCAAAAGACATACCAAATCTGTTAACTCGCGAAGAGTGGCATCTTTCCAAGTGTAGATTTGAACTTCATCTTTTGGTTCTCTGCCTCTCACAGCATAATCTTCATTAGTATGATGACCACCACTCTGCAATCAAAACTACCCAATTAATCCCAAATTGCAATCTAATTCATAAGAAAACAAACATCGCCAATTCTCGAGAGTGCCCAGTGATTAAACTATGTCATTGATGAAGCGTACCTTGGTGAAAACACGAAGAAGTAGGGGACATGTCTGCGATTCGAAGGTTAAACATAAAGAAATCATCAGTGACTGCAGATTAAAACCCTAAACAGAACACAAACCCTAGAAGATGTTTCAACGATTCGCGAATCTATGAAATCGAAAACAAACCTTTTCACGATCGACAGGTTCAGGTTTAGGGCGATTAGGTTGGTTAGCGCCTCTCGGAGGTGGCGGTAGTGGTCTCCCACCACCTTGTCTTCTCGCTGCTTCAGCCATCTTTTTCTCTTTTTCTCTCTCTCGAGAAATCTCTACGACGAAGAAAAAGGTAATGTCACAGAGATTGATCGGACCGCTTTAGGCCCATAGTTATTCAACCTAATGGGCCTTTGTACAAAAATTTGGGCCTTACTAATTTATAGATTTCGTCGTCAATGGTCCTTTTGAAATGAAATGAAATGATTTAAAAGGGACAATTATGGTTCGTTGGCATTTTTAAAATTTTAACTGAAATAGAGATATATGTAAAGTGTATTAAAATTTCTTCTTTTTTTTTTTTTTATTCTTGATATACCGCCGTTAATGCTATATTTGAAACACACATTTGAAGATCATTAACTCAAAATTGAGATTAAAAAAGAGAGAGAAATATAGCAATCCATATTCAATGCATAGTGACTTCAAGTACCCTACTATGATCCCATTAAAAAAATTATATGTTGTTCTTTACCTATTCTTTTTGCTTCATTTTTGTTATAGTAAAATGGTAAAAGAAATTAAGGAGAGAAATTATGGAAAAGAAGAAAATAGGGTCATTGAATGTCAAGAGGGTAACATTTTCAGATGATAAGGCGCAATGACCCCACACCTCACATGAAGCTGCAGTGCCATTTCCAAAAGAGTGTGTGGATATTAATTTGAACAAAGAAACAATGGTGAGGAATTTTTAAAAAAGGGAAAATAAAAAATAAAGGAAAGATTACTTTTTTTTTTTTCTTCAAATAAAGGAAAGATTACTACAAAGTGAAAAGTATGAAATTACGAAGACTACGCGATCTTCTTTGCTTGCCTTTCCGTCTTTGGCATGCCCCTAACCACCACCACCACAACCTCTCTTCCCTTCACATCTTTGTAAATAAACAAATACTCACTAAATTACCTGTGAATGGTACAAAGTCATTTCCATGGCTTGGCTTGTTTTTAAAAAGGAAATACTAAATAGTAGACTACTATACTTTTGTCCACCATGTTCTATGAAACTCGTCCAAACATAAAAAAAGGTTTTATATCATCAAACGTACGACTTTCCTTTGTTATTTTCTTAAGGATTAGACACAACGAGAATGGTTCGGTCACTGTCCGTTCTAGTTATTGATTTTTTTTAAAAAATATATTGTAGATGTAGTAGCCCACCACTAACATTTGATAAGCTTTCATTTTTCTATATATAATGTAAAAATATAGATGAAACTACTAGATTACAACTCTTGATATCATAAATCATCAATTTATGTGTGTTGTAGTTAAAGATATACAGATTTATCAATGTATGTTGTTGCTCCATATATAATGTGACAATTCTATGTTGTTTGTAAACTTATGTGTTCCTCTAGCATATGGGCGATAACTAAACGTTCGTAAAAATAGTTACATGTACTAATCGAAAACAAGTAAGAGCATTGGAGGTTTCTCAAAATGTGTTTAAAAATTTAAAAAAATTAAAAATAATTAAAAGTGTGAGAGAGAATGAGACAGAATGTTTTATTTGAAAAACTCTGAAATGACACATTCTGAGATACTGTGTCTGACACTTGATATTATTTGATTGGTTAAAATCTTTTTTAATTAATTAAAATTTAAACAAATAATTTTTTATTACAAAAATATTAAATTATTATATTTAAGAAACTTTTATCGTTGTAAATTCTCTAAGAGCACCCACAATGGTGCATGTGGGTGGGTGTGTGTTAACAATATATTTATTATAATTTTTTTTAAGAGAGAGAGATTTGGTTATTGGAGAGAGAGAGAGAGGAGAGAGAAAGAGAGATAAAACATAAAACATTAAAATAATACTCACACCCAAGTGTTATCTCACACCCATGTGTTATACTATTCTATTATTTTCTTTTTTAATAATACTCACACTCCACCAAAACATATACTATTTTGTATAGTCTAAATGTATATGACGATCCATTTTAAGTTTTTAAATATATTTGATTAAATAATTGTTGCCTCGGACGAAGAAAAAGACTATTTAACATGTGGAGACAATGAGGTTTGAATATTTTTTTCTTAAAACCACAAGACACTGACACGCCGACTGATTGATAAAAAGGTAAGGCCTACAATACAAAAGAGAGGATGCCTTACATATGATTCATGTGATGATCTGTTAATTCACTCCATTGAGCTTCAATATCTCATTAGCCGAAAATTAACTTGACGTTTTTAAGTTCACGTCTGGCTGAAAAATAGTTGACGTACGTGAAGTGTCCACTATTTAACTTACAAGTTTTAAACCCATAATTGAATTAGTTACCGTTTTGATGGATAACGTTGAAAGAATCGTCAAGATATCAAATGATACGTGAAAAAAACATCAATAACTGATTAAAAATAATCATTTGGATATTAGCGATGAAACTGTAAATATATTTTTGCATATACATAGGAAAAATATCTCATTTCAATTTATTTTCAGAGGTAACAATACAGGTTTCGTTTTGACGACTATTTCATCTATATTTAACCAGCTGTGCGAGAGCTTCAAAAACAATGATGAATTTTCTTCCTCTTCTTTGACCACTTAAAAAGTTCCAAAATTAGTAAAAACCAATCAGCATTAACTTCGTCCGATTTTAGGTCAAGTAAACAAACATACTGAATCACGGTTTTCAATTAAAATATATCGATATATAAAGTTGCGAGTATTATAGATCAATGCTTCATGGCATTAGAAAACCAATATTGTCTGTTTATTTATAACAACAAATGAGTATAGTCATCATATAAACACACAAAAAAAAAAAAAAACTACAATAAGTAGATGAACGGGAGCCATAACATTTGGAACAAAAAATGAATTAGTTTGAATTTGGAATCGAGCTCTAGGAAAAAAAAAGAGTCCTAATAATTAAAAAGAGAAAATAATAGAAATTTTCAATGGTCCTACTGTTACAAGTAGATTTCCATTCTTAGGAATCTAGCTATAACGATGAAGACAGATTTATCATTTTGTTCCATCAAATATTGACGCTATTTTTTATTTATTTCTCCAACAAAAAATCTTATTTGTTGGTACCACTTTCACATACTTAGGACGGTTGATAATTAATTAAAAAGGATATATGTAATTATTCACCATATTAAGTTATTAACCTATAACAATAAGAATAGAAAGTAAAAATAGTTTATATATATAGAAACACATTGTCGTGTACGATACTTATATTCCTTTGATCTCTAATTCTCTATACTTTTAAAAGTTACCAATTCTTGAGAAGAAGAGGAAGAAGAAGAAATCAGAATCAAGAGAAGGAGAGAGAAAGATGGGAAGAGGGAGAGTGGAGATGAAGAGGATAGAGAACAAGATTAATAGACAAGTGACCTTCTCAAAAAGAAGAAACGGTTTGCTGAAGAAAGCTTATGAGCTTTCTGTTCTTTGTGATGCCGAAGTTGCTCTCATCATCTTCTCAAGCCGTGGCAAGCTCTACGAGTTCGGTAGTGTTGGGTATATATATCTTGCTCCTTCGAACCAACTTTTGTGCTCTTTAGATTCATTCAATAAAGTTAGGTTTTTAATGAAAATTTGATTAAATGGGTTCTTTTATTACTGGTTATATCGTACGATTCAAGAGTCGGATCATGTTTTGATCTTGTGGGTATTCTTAATGGTTGTGTCTTTTATCCTGTGGTAATTAGGGTTCATCGTTATATATATCTTCTGTAGCTCTCTCTTGGATCCTTAATCATAAGCTAATGGGTCCATCCGTACGTTATAATTTGACAAATTAAATTTGTTGATTGAATTCGTTTGATTCTTTAATCTTAAAGATGCCAGATTGCAAAATGGGTTTCTAGCTTTTTTAAAAAATTCCAAACTAGGGTTTTACCTTTTAGACCATGCGTGTAAGATATAACTTGAGTTCTTGTTGTAAGAAGAATCTTTATACATACTTGAGCCAATGATCTCTCATTTTTTTTTTAAATTGAATTTGCTGTAGAATTGCAAGAACAATCGAACGGTATAACCGTTGTTACAACTGTACTCTAAGCAATAATAAGCCTGAAGAGACTACACAGGCAAGTGTGTGTGTATGTACTTTGATTTTTACAATAAATGTATTCGAGCTAACTCTCTTTCTTCAAATTCTCTTGTTACTATATATGCATTTCATTGTATAATCTAATATGGTGCAGAGTTGGTGTCAGGAGGTGACAAAGCTTAAATCCAAATACGAATCTCTTGTTCGCACTAATAGGTTTCTAATCCCTTGAAATTAAATCGTTATTATCATCTTCCAATATATATGTATAGTTACAAATCTATAGTTATGTTTATTGATAATCGCTAATTATAAAGGAATTTGCTTGGAGAAGATCTTGGAGAAATGGGTGTGAAGGAACTGCAAGCGCTCGAGAGGCAGCTCGAAGCCGCTCTTACCGCGACTCGACAGCGCAAGGTCACATGATCTAGACTGGTCTTTTGTTTCATTTCGAAATATATTTATGTTTATCATCAAACAGTATTCATAATTAACCATTCAGCTAACATATATATGCAGACACAAGTTATGATGGAAGAAATGGAAGATCTTAGGAAAAAGGCAAGTTAATTATATATAAATGTTTCATACCAAACTGAAAAACATATATGCATATCAATCAATGTACTTTTGAAGTGCAGGAGAGGCAACTAGGAGACATAAACAAACAACTCAAGATTAAGGTTTTTATTTCTAGATCACAAAATTATATAAATTGTCATATAATTATGATGTTGGCTCTTAAGTAAACGTAAATTTTCAATAGTTTGAGACGGAAGGCCATGCTTTCAAAACGTTTCAAGACTTATGGGCAAACTCGGCGGCCGGGGATCGAAACAATTCTGAATTTCCGGTTGAGCCTTCTCATCCTATTTCACTGGATTGCAACACCGAACCCTTTTTACAAATAGGGTAAGAATATCTCCTTTTTTCTCTTACAAATAAATGGATAGAAATAAGATATGATTACAAGACTTGTTTGGTATTTGGATTATAGGTTTCAACAACATTACTACGTGCAAGGTGAAGGGTCTTCAGTATCAAAGAGCAACGTGGCAGGTGAGACCAATTTCGTCCAAGGTTGGGTTCTTTGACTCTCTGTTGATTAGACCACGATCCCACGGTCAGGCCAATTTCAGCTCTCTGCAGTCGTTTTTCCCAATTTACATTTCTATATTTTTTTTCTATAAACAAAAACTTTTGTACTAGATGTTTGTCATTTAATTTCCAGTTCGTATGAATCTATATTCGCATGTATGTGCTCTTTAGACATTTATCCTCTTACTCTTACTTGATCTATAAAACATTTGTTTTGAGTTTACTAACATTTTCCAAATGAAATAAACTTTAATAACTTACGGCATTTATATACTTATATGTATAATTATTCTACAATTAATTAAATGAAAAGATTTGTTTGGCATTAATACTATTAAATCTCAGACATTACGTTATATGAATTGCTGAATAGTAGTATGGCCGAATAATAAATAAATCGTGCGACGTTGAATCAAATGGGTGACGAATAATCAAGGATTCAGCTCAACTACGTAAGTAATGAACTTCCGAAACAATTGGGTGAATAAATGAAATCAACCTGTAACTAAAAAACGAACGAATAAGAAAATGCCACGCAGGGCCGACGCAGAGGACAAGCCACTGAAACCACCGATTTGGGCCTCAAAATGTAAGAGTCTTTTTACTTAAAAATTTATTAAGTTTTCTTATATACAATAATTTTTGTAGGGCTTTTTAAAAATATTATGGGTGTTTAGAGACAACTACAACATTCTTTTTAATGGTAAAAATCTAATTTAAAAGAAATTTTTTTTATGGGCTTTAATTTTGCTTAGGATAGCCAAATTTATCGGACCGGCACTGATGCCACGTAGTTGATTTTGGAAAAAGCGCAATGATGATGTAGCCAGGTAGGACCCACATTGCTGTTTCTTGATTTGACTTTTGGAAGAGTCCTCCTTCTTTGGCAAACTTTACTCTTGTCTGTTGACTTTTCCAAAAAGTTTTCATATTTATTTTTGTTTTTTACCTACTAGGATTAAGTTTCTAATAATATCCTCTATCTATTTACTACCGTTTTATGGGCTGTTAGACCATACATATTGCAGCACTCGATCAGCGGGTGTATGTAATTAAAGAAAAGGTAAAAATAATGTAAAAGTTAAAAGAGAAAGAGAGGTAAAGACAGAAATTTTTTTTCTTTTTTTTTTAATACTTCATACCCGGGTGTACTGCTACACTCGAGTCTCAACTTTTTTTCACTTTGTTTTGAGTTTTTTAATACATACACTCGACCAAAGGGTTCGCCGTTGTGTATGCCCATATCGCAAAGTAAGCCTTTTTACAAGTGGGCCATTACTAGATAATTTATGGGCCCATATAAACGTTTACTGCACATGCCATCATATCACAACATGTTTATCTTTCTCTATTATCTAAAGAGTCTAAACGATTTGGAGTATAGAAATAACTAGTATTACCACCCGTGCAAGTACGGACACCATTTGTTATTATTAAAATTTTAAATTTTGTAAAAATTAAATCTAGTTTGATTGTATGGCCATCAAAAACTATAAACTTAGGTTTAAAATTAGCTCAATCAATAAAGTAATAAATATGTGATAAGTAAAGAAAAAAGAAGACATCAAGTAATAAATATGTAATAAATATGCTTAGATTCATGAAAATGAACAGCTAAGTGACATCAAGTATCACTTTTTCCGGCTCTTTGGAACCACCTTTGACGATGTTTTTTGCTTTGTTAATGATTCTTGAACTCCTTCATCTATCTCTATCACATCGTTATTTTTCATTTTGTGCTTGGAGTAACAGAAGAACAAAGAGACAATTCACTGTTATTTGTTTCCGTAGACGTATTTCCATCTGCAAATGTGCGCTAACTTGTCGTGATTGAAACTATAGAAAATATGTAGGAATATATAATTTGAATAGCGTTTGACGTGATTGAAACTATAGAAACTTCAGAATGTGTACCCTCCTTAGAAAAATTGTTGGATAGTTTTAGGTTTTTCTATGAGTTTTACAACTTTGAAACTTGATTGCCGATATATTAAGAATGCAAAACACACCTGTACTTGCTGCTCAAGCAATTCATAGGCAGCTTTATGAATCAGTTGCATAACTTCCCTATCAAACAAAAGGAACGAAGCGGTTGCAGCAATATGATCAATTACTTTAACATGTACTTTGTACCTGATGAGCAAGCAAAAAACCATATTTCTTAAGTCCTTGTGATATGAAAGTCTCATGCTTTATTAAAGGATTAAGGCAAACGTTACCTTATACTTTTGGATGTTTATTGCTTGTTGCAGTGTCGCATGAATACTTGTTAAGCTCATATTCCTCGGTTTCTGGGTTAAAATAGGATATGGCTCTCGTGAAACATTGTGTGCATCCAACATAGTACCATAGAATTTCCTTTGGAAACTCCAATTTCTTGCAAAAGTGACGCAAGTACTTTCCTAATGGTGTGGATCATAAAAATCAGATGTGTACTCCCTCCTTATATAAAATAGAGTTGAATATAAACACTAATACCTCAGAAGTTGTAGTAGTTTGATCAATAGGTTTCCAGCTACTTAATGAACATGAATGAATAAGAACACAGTTTAAGCATTTACCTGAAGAGAATTGGAATCATAGGTTTCTTGGCAACCATAAAACGATGGAGAGGAAGAAACAATGATGGAGAAGAATTGCGAGAAAGATTAAATGGAGAGGAAAGTCAGAAAAATAAATTTATCAGAGTTAGATAAAAGATGACTACTGGCCAGGTAACTTATGCTTTATAATATAAAAGATTTTTTTTTTTGTATGGCCTAAAACATCTAATTTTTTTTGGATTTGTGCCCTAATCTCATCAGTCCCAAAAATTAAAAGATGCACACAAATCTCGTCTCCCAGCGATCTTGAATAGGGGGCGCAACATTTTTCCAAAACCGTCACTAGACTACTACAAGTTAGATAAAAAAAACCGTCACTAGACTACTTATATGTTTTGGAAATACTTTAAAACCGTTTTTTTTTTTTTTTTAACCGCTCTTTGTATTGTTAAGTTGCCACTAGCCGCTCAGGATGAGTATTTCGATTACAAAATAATGGGGCAATGAGTTCTGACACTCTAGCAAAACCGTTGTAGTGTTTCAGCTCTTCATCTGAAATTATGCAGTAATTGATTTGACCAATTAGATGCTGCCAAAAAAAAAAGTTTAATTGTCTAGTATTTGCATCATCAGACTATGGGACTTAGTGAGAGCTTGTTATATAGAGTTTTATAACAAAAAAATTGAGTGTTTTACTCAGACTATGGGACTTAGTGAGAGCTTGTTACGAAGGCTCGTAACCAAAAAATTGAGTGTTTTACTCTGTATGTACCATATGTAGTGGCTGAACTTAAAACGAGCTTTAGTTAATTGCTCATCACTTCTGGTGAATCTGCTTACAGACTTTATAAACGAACTTAAAACGAGCTTTATTATCTAAAAGTCACCAACCTTAATTAGAATCTCACACCATCATAGAAACAGAAGCTAAAACTGTACTTTTCTCGTAGTGAATTTTTACTAGTTCTATTTCATTTTGTTAATTTTTATTTGTTTACCAGTTTTGGATGTTCTAGCCTCGACTTGATCAACCAATAAGTTATATTATAGATATTGCTGATTTTGAGGGAAGGAGGCTAAATTGATACATAAAAACTAAACATAATCAAAAATTACATTCTGTAGAGGCGAGTGTAAGAACATAGATACATAACACAAGCAGTTCAGTTTTGGCAGAGAACATTTATCATTAAAGAAATGACTGAGAGAGAGTGAAAGAGAAATAAGACAACAAGAGAAGCAGCTTTAGAGTTTTGTTACTTGTCCTTATACACTCTCAGTACTGCTAAACCAGTTTTTATTTGTTGAGTGAATCACTTTCTTGAAGAACAAGGTAGCCCAATGAACAATTGCGTCTCTACTTCAGAACTTGGGCTACTCTCTTCATCACCTCTTCCAGTACTTTCTTGATTCTTACTCGACCAAATCACGATTTCATGAGATCCCCACTGCATTCAAATATAATCATTACACAAAATTAATAGATGCAAAGAAGATAGAACAATACATAAAAGGTCATGATGATTGAAGCTAACCAGGAAAAACTAGTAAGGAGTCTCATAACCTAATAACCCCCAAAAAGAACCCAACTTTCTTATCTTAACCGAATAGAAAAAAAGAATAACTTGAGACCCATAAGAATATATTATACCTTTTCAGAGAGCTTCTCGTTTTCTGCAGCTAGAGCTTTCTCCTGCAAAAGTTTTAGATTCCAATTGTAAGAGCAAGCACAAGAGGATTATTTACTTGGAATTTTCCACAATTTACATACATACATATATATATACACACTCATAGAACCTACTTTACCTTTTGCTTGAGCTGCTCAATTTGTTCCTTAAACACTTGAGTCTAATAGAGATGAGAAATTGAGTTAGAAATTATGAGTGGTTTTAGAAGATGATTCGAAGAATAATTATAATGTGGGGATGTAGATAAATATATACCTTTCTTGCTCGAATACATTTGACACTTTTCTCAAGCTGATGCTCAATCTGTTGCAGCTCCTCGATTGAGCATGTTCCTATGCCTTCTCCCAAGAGTTTACTGATAACAAAAACAAAACACTTTAGGATCAAACCTTAATCCGTGATATATATACACAAGCGAGTATAATGTGTTTATATGTATATATCACAAACCGTTTAGCAGCTTCGAGTTGCTCAATTTTCTTCATCATGTTTGCTGCTTCATATTTCAAATGCTGTTGGTTATATCACAAAAATGTTATTGCATGTACGTAAATATCCCTCACAAAAATGTTATTGCATGTACGTAAATATCCCTAATAAATATGTAACTTGATCCTGTGACCTTGAGATTGTGTACATATCGTGGTTATTCCGTAACCCTCTTTGATAGTATTATATTAAGTATTAATAGGCAAGATCATAAAGAATCAACC
Organism: Arabidopsis lyrata subsp. lyrata; assembly: GCF_000004255.2. Taxonomy (NCBI): domain Eukaryota; kingdom Viridiplantae; phylum Streptophyta; class Magnoliopsida; order Brassicales; family Brassicaceae; genus Arabidopsis; species Arabidopsis lyrata. The sequence continues at coordinate 22,218,410 of NW_003302552.1, forward strand.
TGCATATTTTCTTCAGAAACCGGTTTGGTGCTGACTCGATCCTTAGTATGCCTCAGATAACGATCTATGGTATCTTGCATACTGTCAAAAACATTGGAATATGAAACTAAATCATCAGAGATTAAATTTACCTAATTGTGTTCTCAAAACATCAAAAACATTTCTTATTGAAGTAATCACAAGATCACTTACTTAAGGACATAACTTGAAAAGTATCTTGTACTTTTTTTTTTCTTTTCTTCCCATTTTAGAAATCAAAAACATGTGAGGTCTTATCTTTATATTAATTAGTAGGTTCGAGAGAAAGATGTACTTTCTCAAATGGACCAAATGTCTGAAACATCTGATCAAAAGCTGGCTTTTTCCATTTACAGAAGTAATGATTCATGAAAAATAAGTTTGGTTTCCCTTCTACCTAACAGTACAAGTCTACAAGATAAAACTCTTTATTATTCTCAAAAACAATCAACATTGAGTTTCTATGTCAAAATCAGGAACAAATATTCAAACAAATTGCACTAAATTAGGAATGATCATAAAATGAAGCACGAGAGATTAATAAATCAGGAATGATCATAAAATGAAGCACGAGTGATTAATAAATCAGGAATGATGAAACAACTTCATAGCCATCACAAACATGTTTTGCTTAAACCAATAACAAGACAAGCTAATTCAACCAGATCGTGTGTCATCTCAAACCAAAAGAATACTAATTGAAACAATTAAATTAAGTTGTACATATGTGTGATCATGATCTCTAATAAGATCTAAGACCATCAGCAGTGGTAAATGTGTTTGTGTGGGTGTAAGTATTTTTTTAGTATTATAATATCAGGGCATCTCCAATGATGCTCTATATCTTGCTCTAAACTCTATATTTAGAGCAAAATCACTCCAATGGTGGGTGTGAAGAGAGAGACAATTTTTTCGTTTTTTTAATACCTACACCCCAAGACTCACACCCACCTGCTTGTGCCACTGCTGAAGCTCTAAGAAGATCAAATATCTAACAAATGTAAATTTGCTTACCAGAGAGCACATTTTATTTATATCATAACTTCAGAAACTAATTGAGAAAGAGAGAGACAGATGATTAACCAAGCTGATGTACTAGCGGGAAAAAAAACAAATAAGAGTATATGTACTTGATACTACTTTAATAATAGCCCTAATTTTGCAGAAACCAAGAAACTCATTAATTTAACCCACCTCTCAAAGCAACCGTCAAAGAGATGTGATTCCACAAAAAGCCAATCAATTAATCCATATATAAACCAAGAGATATAAAAATTAAGATAAAAAAAGAGAGGCTAATGAGAGATATCTCTCTCTTTCTCTGGATGATTTATAAGAAGAAACAAAAGAAGGAAACATACTTGGAGCTGGCGAATTCATAAAGTTTGCCTTTGGGAGAGAAGATGATAAGAGAAACTTCAGCATCACAAAGCACTGAGAGCTCAAAGGCTTTCTTCAACAGACCATTCCTTCGTTTAGAGAAAGTCACTTGTCTGCTTGTTGCATTCTCTATTCTCTTCATCTGAGTTTTGCCCCTCACCATCTTCTTGTTTAATTAATTTCCCTTTCACAGAAAAAAAAAAAAAAAAAAAAAAAGTAAATTATTTTTCTTTAATTGCTGAAAACGGGAGATCAATGGTGCAACCACCTCAATAACAAGGTCAAGATTAGTAACACACATAAAACAAACCCATTTCATATATGAATCAAAGAGAGTAGGTTAAAAAAAATGGAGATATGATCGAAATAAGACTCTTTTTTTTTTTTTTTTTTGGGTGGGAGGAGACTGATGAAGTCAACGAAAGAATATTTAAGTACCCAAAAAGCAAAACAATCTAAAGTAGCTGATCTATAAGTCTGTAATGGAAACTTTTGTTTTCGGTTTAATTGAAGGATGCAACCTCGTTCCATGAGATTTAGGATAAAGAAACCAAAAACATCAAATCGAACAAAATGAAACCAAGCCCATCTAAGGTTTGAGATCCATCAGAGTACAAAGCAAAAGAAAAAGGAAAGATCATGTCGAAGAGATCTTACCGATTGGCGAAAAGGGTTTGACAAAAACCTAACCAGGAAGCTTGCGAGGATATATTACCAGAAGAGGTACAAGATTGTGTATGTATAGGTAGAGATATAGAAGACTATATAAGCCTTAATGGAGGGAGATGAGAAAAAAAAGAAGAAGAAAGAAGAAAGAAGAAAGAAGATGATCAAACTTGATTCTCTGCGAAAGGAAGAACCTTTTTATGGAAGTAGCAAAAGAATTAGCTTTCCTCGTTTCATCTATTTGTGTGTAATAAAAGAAACAAGAGACAAAAAAAAACTTGACACACTCTCTTCTCTCTCTCTGCTTTTCTCCTTAAAAAGATCCTCTTCTCGTTGTAGTTATGGTAATGGTGTTGTGAAACAAAATTTTCGTTTTTATTTCTTGGAGAAAGAATTAAAGATAATAAAATAATATAAAGAAAAATGGAGGAGCTAAATAGTCAGTCATATGTGTCGCAAATATGATGGTCGCTTGAAACCTCATCCTTTACTTATTTTGGAAAAAAGCCTTAAGAAAGACCAAAAATAGCATATATTGATATATATGGCAATTTTTACATACACATCTTTTTCCCTCCATAAATATCTAGTTGGATGGAAATGGCTGTCAAATTATTTAATACATTATCATATTTGTTATAAGAAATATCTTTTTGTTTTTAATGTGGACACAAATACTCTCCTACCTATATGCCCCCACTTGTAATTGATATGAAAATAAGAATATCCTGTTTTTTTACCTGTGAGTAATACAACTAAATTGGTTTTATTAGTGTTTTATATCTTTCATTTTAACAGATAAATTCATTTAATTTGTATATTTTATATGCATGTTTTTCCATTGTTTTGTTATTGTTGTTTAAATTGTGTTCGTAGTTATACGACATCACCTTACATCTCTACGTGAATGATTAATATCAGTAGCAAGTAGCAATGGTAGTTTATCAACAAAACCACATTAGAACACGTAAATTTCCTCATTTACCTAAATTTTGGTCCCTCGGATTATATTTTTCTAACTAAAGAAAACGTAACTTAGAAATCCAATAATAATTTAGCTTATCGAACGTCTTGTCTAGCTAGTGGCACCAGAAAATATCCCTTTTTGGAGATAAATTTGTTAATCGAAGTCTAATGATCTTTATCTAGATAGGGAGGACCACACAAACTACTTATTTCGAAAAAATACACATCTTCTCTGGGGAAATATGTTAACGTATTTATATATATTAAATATCACAGATAGGTACGAAAATCTGATGGATAATTTTTGAGTGAATTGTCTCTTATCTTTATATTTTTGTGTTTGTATAAACACCCATGTGTAACACGGTTTAAAGTTTGGTTTAGTATGTAAACATAAAAGTAAAACACTTTCATTACTATTAATTATGAACATTTCTTAACTGGTCGAGACAAATACAAAACAAAAGTATATAACGTAACTGACCAACTATCCCATTAACTTAAAGGATTCGTCCTATAATTTAAAAGAATTGTGTTAGTAATATGTCACATAGAATGTAAGATAGAACCAGAATATGGAGGTTATTGGACGAGATTTTTAAGATTTTAAGAAGTTTTTAAATGTTTTAATTTTTTTTTTCCCAATCATGCTTTTTTGGCTTTAATAAATTTTAAAGTTTTCAAAGTTTTTATTTTTTATTTTTTATTTTTTACACTTTGCTTTCAGTTTTTTTTTAAAGTAACGTAAGTAGGACTTTTAGAAATAAATAAATTAAAAGTATTCTTTTTCTTTTTCTTATATGTATGTAAATCCTTATAACTCTTACAAATAAATTAATTTTTGATAAATTTCAGTAGATTTACAATTAAATATTTTTCTTGTTTTTTTTAAGATCTATTTTCTCACATATTTGATGGTTATTTAAAATCGTAATTTCTACAGTCATAGTTTTTACCAATCGGTTATAAAATTTATATAGTCAAAGTCTTTACAACAAAAGTTTCTACAGCGAAAGTTTTTAAGTCAAAATCTCTACAACGAAAATTAACAGTCGTTACCAATCGGCCTTTATGCTTCAGGATTTGTTAACTGCGATTAATTTCAGATATGATTGACCACTAAAATTATTTTAAGTGGTAGTAAAAATTCGATTTTTTACATAGCATATAAATTAATCTAATTTTCGCTTCGAGATCCTAGATTACAAACAATATTTTAATTCTGAGATGTGTAAAGTTCTAGTCTAGAAAAAAAATTGAAACATTGCTAAAATTTGGTATCAAGTTTCTTTGTTGCCATTACATTATAAAAACCTTGTATAACATGTTTAGGAATGAGTTCACAAAAAAAAAAAAAAAACATGTTTAGGAATGAAGTGCATTTGCTTTAAAAAAAAGAGTAAATTTGGAAAAATACCCTCTTTTTGTTTATACCTTTGAAAAATACATTTTTCTTATTTTTCTTTTAAAACCTATTTTTAAATATGTAAAATTACTAAAATAAAAATACTTAAACTTAATAAAATTAATAAAAAAAACTATATATTAAATATCAAAAAAATTTATTGATAATATATAAATAATTAATTTTTATAAAGTTTTTATATAACTAACAATTCCAAAATTTTATTATCCTAAATATTTTTATAAAACAATAATGATTAGCAGCGTTCTACCGATGTTAAGTCATGATTTTTGTTAAGTCATAACTTATAGTTATGTTGCAAATTTTGATGATTCATTATTATTGAAAACACATTTACTTTGCAAAAATAAAGAATCATTGAATTTTAAATTTTTTTGGTGATTTGTTGAGTTAAAAAATGTGATTGGGGTATTTACTCTATTTAACATGAAAAATATTAAGCGATAGACTAATTAATAATATTTTTAGATACTATCTTGTTAATTTTTAATATATAAATGAATAAATCATCTTTGTGTAAAATATTTGTAACTATAACTAATATTATTCGAATTTGGTTTATTTTTTTCTCTAAATTTTGTATTTAGTTTTGATTAACTAAAAATATAGCATTTAAATTAATACAAAATTGTCATTTTATATATAAAAGATGGGAATTTTCATTAAAATTGGAAAGGGTATTTTTCAAACTATAACTCAAAAACAAGGTAGTTTTCAAATGAACCTAAAAAAAATATGTATAGTTAGTAATTAACTTCCAAAATAGTAATATATATGGAGTTTTCATGAGCTTACCAGTCATAGTAATTTCATGCAAATCATAATTTATAAAGTCTTTTAATTAAATCAAATTTCTGAATGATTAAACAACAATTAGTTTTGGGTTAACGGACAAGAATTAGAGAAATAAGGGTGGAAAAAAAGAGCGTACAATATTAGAAATACATCAACATCGTCCGTACATTCACGTACAAACGTTAGCCAATGATAATTCGAAAACGCACCTCTTACTTTTTCAAAAATCCCGAGACAATAATAATATATTTATTATTTTATTAACATCAAAGATAAATCGTGCTCCACACTTTAGTCCTCAATGGGACCCCCACAAAAATTTGAATATCTCCAAATGATAAATTATATGGTCCTACTTTTCTTACCTCTTATAACCTCTTTACTTCCTCTTTTAGGTTAAATCTATTTTTCGCTCCTTTGTTTTAATTTTCCGTACATGTATATTAATCATTTTGTTTTTTTAAAGAATGATGTTTTGAATTTTCATACAATTTAAGAAAAAGTAAAATATATATTTTATTATTATTTTAATAATGTTTCTCTTTTGTTTTTATTGGTTTCAAATAAAAGTAATAATGGTATTTCTACAAAACATAAATCTTTGTGGAACAAGATAAAAAACCAAAACATCAAACTATGAGGAACATAAAGAGTACTTTTATTTTTTTTATCATAAAAGATAAATTCTTACATGTATATTACTATATTCACTTCTTTAGGTGTTTAAATGGGAAAAAATCCGAAAAAATAGTCGTCATCTATTTTTTATTTGACCGTTAATACGTGTAATTTTAAAATTGAAATAAAAATACTTTGTTTAATTTTTATTGTCTTTTAATTTTTTTAGGAGATTCGTACCTTCGCGTTAACGGAATCGTTAGCTGCAGTTAAAACTTAACCAATTGTGTTTATGTATATATATACAATTGCTTTTATAAGCTATTCGAATACATATTTTTTGTCAAGTGATTAAATGTGTGATGAATAATCCACTCGCGCCTGTATTCGAATCCCACCTCCTTCCCTTTAAAACGATATTAATTTTTTTTCCTTTTTGGACTTCGTCTTCTTTGTGAAGAATCTACCGCCGTGACCATCTCCAATCGTTAGCTCTATTTCTTTCTCTAAATTTGGAGTGCTCTAAAATAGAGCAGAAGTTTGCTCCAATAGTTGGCTCTATTTTTTGCTCCAAAATAAATATTATATTTTAATATTTTGTTTTAATTCTTCACATAGTCCTTTATTTTTAAAGTTTACGAATTCTATCCACTTAGTTTATTTTTAAGCAAATATCTAATATAACCATATTATTAAAAATTATATTTTATTACAATACATAAATAGAAGATCGAATGCTTAATATATATTTTTTTAAGCATCATCATTAGTGGATCCGGAAGCGAACTATCGGATTATTAAAGCACTTGTTTATGGTATGTTAAGTTTTTTTTAACGACAAGTTTAATCGTTTTTTGTAATTTTAGTTTATCATTTGTGATGGTATTATTTTCTAATTTAATATATGTTATTGATATATTTTAAATTTCAATTAATTTAGGAACTATGATTTTTAATATAAAATTATGTATGTATATAACTTTGTTTAGGTATAATATGATATTACATTAAAATTGAGGGAGTACTTTGTAAATAAAAAGTTGTGCTCTAAGAATAGAGATATGAATAATGTTGCTCCACTATTAATATCTCTATTTTTTGAGCAAAATATAGAACACAATTGAAGTGATTTTGCTCCAAATATAGAGTTTGAAGCAAAATATGGAGCAGATTTCTCCATTTGCTCCATCAAAAATTTCACAATTGGGTCTAATCAAACAACATTCAAAACCCACAGTCACACATATATAATAAAATCAAATCAAACAAGTGATATAAGATTCCTAAACTCTTTAAACCCATAAATTTCTTTTTACTCTAGTATGATTCCAAAACCCTAAACACTATATTTCTCGAAAAAATCCAAACTTTTTCCATGAACTTCTCAAATTACAGCGGGGCTAATCAAACAGACAATGGATTAAGATTCAGAAACTGATAAAAATCGAGGATTGAAAAGGAGATGGTTAGTCTGCACATATACTTACAAAGAAGACGAAGTCCAAAAAAATTAAACAATTAAAAAAATTAAAACGTTTTAAGGGGATGGAGGTGGGATTCGAACCCAGGCGCGAATGGATTATTGATCATCACACATTTAATCACCTGAGTAATACAATATATTCATACATTTTAGAAAAGAAATTGTATATATATACGTAAATACAATGTGTTAAGTTTTAACTGCAATTAGCGATTCCGTTACCATCGATAATGGCTGTTAATGCGGAGATACAAATCTACCATCGTTAACGGCTGTTATCGCTAACTGCAGTTAAAACTACATGTATTAAACAAGGTATTTTTATCCCAATTTTAAAACTACACGTATTAAATGGCCAAATAAAAAGTAGATGGTGATTTTTCCGGGTTTTTTTTCCGTGTTTAAATTCATATCTTTGTATCATTATTTTATCACCATCTACTTAATGATATCGTATATAATCACTATTTTTGAATCTACATGGTAATTCATATCGACATGATGTATGTTACTGAGTTAAAAAAAAAAATATAAAACATGTTTGTAATTTGTGAATGCACCCAAGAAAAAGGACATATTCCTTTGTTATCCATAAACCTACTCCTTTTGTTTTCTACTGTTTCTACCAAATTTTGTGATTTTTGTTTGGTTTTCTTAGGTTTGGTGGGAGTTTGAAGCTTCTGCATTTTAGTCTGTTAAAGATGCCCGTGACTGCCATGCACATTTTTGTTTATGCACTTTCATGCATCAGTAATTTTGTGATTTTTGTTTGGTCTCTTCCCTTCTACATTCTTCGATCACCAATAAAACTAGTACTGTGTATCCCAAAAGCGTTTTTCTTGCCTCAATAATTGTTTGTATGTGGGTAAGGTCATAAGGGTAGCTGAAAAAGATCACTTAAGACAATCTAGCCAATAAAGCATTTATTTGTAAATTAAATTAGTTACAACTAAATGTGCAAAATTAAAAAAAAAAACCCGTGTAAGCCATTTTTTAAATGTAGTATTTACTCATCGTCCATGATACATTTTTTCCGAACTAGATTGTTGAAAAAGGTAAATTTAATGTAAAATTCTTTTAAATAATTCCGAGTGTTTGTGAATCTTAAGCATGGTAGTTGATAATGATTTATTAGTTATAACAAAAACATATATACTACTATCACAACCCGTCTTGTGGGCCTATCGTACAACCCCTCGGCGGCCTACTGGAGAAACTCCATTTTCTTTGGTTTACGGCATGGAGGCGGTAGTACCAGCTGAACTCAATGTGCCCGGACTTCGTCGAACAGAAGCACCGTTAAATGAGGAAGGAAATTCAGCAATGCTTAACGATTCACTAGATACCATAAATGAAAGGCGTGATCAAGTTCTAATTCGGATTCAGAATTACCAACAGGCAGCAGCCCGGTATTACAACTCTAAGGTTAAAAGTAGGCCGTTCTTCGTGGGAGATTATGTATTAAGGCGCGTCTTTGACAATAAAAAAGAAGAAGGCGCCGGCAAACTCGGTATTAATTGGGAAGGACCTTACATTATTACCGAAGTGGTTCGGAACGGTGTTTATAGGTTGAAAGACTTAGAAGACAATCCAGTCAAGCGACTTTGGAATGTGATCAACCTGAAGAAGTTTTATGTTTAGAGCTACATACATTGTTTATGTACATGAACTACGGTGTGGCTTGATCCCGAGATGGGTACGTAGGCAGCTCGAAAACGAGTTCAGCTATTAATAAAAATTTGTTTTATTTCTTTATTAAAGGAAAAAGGTTCGATTGTCCGAACAAGTGAAGCAAATAAAGGTTCGAACTATGCGAACATACAAGAGATGGAAAATAGAGCGTTATTTAAAAAACGGAATGTCCCTTATCGCACACTTCGGACTACGAAAACCTTGTTGACGAACTGAACACTTCAACTCCTTGACCAGCAAGATCGAGGATTGGCATCATGCAGTCCGGAATTCGAGCAAAGTCAGAGATTCCAAGCTCAATCCATTCTCCGGGGTGAGATTCAAGGATGTGAAGATTTCTTGACACCGTCGTAAGCCTGCGTTGCATCCGGTCAATCCTCTTCCGGAGTCTCCTCTTTTCCGACATAAGCTTCCGGTGTTGAAGCTCGAGTGCCTCTATGAACGCCGTCGCTGTTCCTTGGTCTCTGATTGGGAGATCCCTGATCAAAGCACATGGGGCTCGGATCTGAGATCTCAAGAAGCCGCGAAGTGGAGGAGGCTGCCTGCTTGGCTCATTTGGAACGTCTTCGTTTATCATTCCGATTCTGGAGAAGTCGGGCATAGATTCTGAACAGCGAAGATTGAAATCCATACCTACTAAAATGAAAAATGGTGAGAAGTAAAGGGAAGTTGAGACTATAATTTATAGGGACGCCATATCCCCAACAAACTGCGGATTCTATCCAAGGAATGGAGTGATTCACGGAGAGATTTATGCCCTCAAACAGATCCTGCATTAAAAGGCGCATCTCCGAGAATATTTGAAAAGAAAGGAAAGTTGCAAATATTTCCATAAATAAAAAAGGGGCCGAAGCCCATTACGAGTTTAAAATAAGTGAGGAAGTTAAAGAACATTTATGGGAGAGGCTCAGGAACAGGCTCCTTCATCGCCGGTTTAGTCTTCGAAGTGGACGCCTTGTTCTTGGCATCCACCTCGGAACGATCCCGAATGCGTTTCCGACTGTCGCTGGCCTCCTCCTCCAAATCGTCTTCCTCTTCACTGTCAGATGGAACGGCGTGGACAGGGACGTTCACGGGACCCGGGACTCCTTTAGCGCGGAGATACATCCGAAGCATCTTCGGGATCTCAGCGACGGAGTCGAAGTTCCGCTACTCCCATTGAAAGGGATCACTCTCCAAGGCCCGTATCTTCCTCTCCACCCGAGTAATGCGAGTCTCGAGTGTTTGCCTTTTAAGGCCCAGCCGTTGCCTCTCTTCACACAAGCGACGGTGCTTGTCGACAACCTAGCATAAAGATGAATGAATAAGATGAAACAAAAGTTTTTAAGTCAAAAACTTTAAATATTTACCTTGTCGATAAAGTCGCAAGCTTCTTTCTTCTCCTTTGAAGGAAAGTGAAAGACGGCGTGAGGGAAGAGAACGTCGGCCGGTTCAAAGCCGTCGCCAGACAAGAAGAGTGGGCTGCCGGGATCGATGGGGGCTACTGTTTCGTTTTCCATTCTCGAAATACTTCTCAAGTAAGATTCTAAAATCGTGTTTAAATAAAGCTTGGAGGTAGGTAAGCCTTTATTTATAATGATTTAGGGTTTGTCTTGGAACCATAAATCCATTAATGGTAGAGTGTCCGAGTGGTTTAAACCATTTTTGGAAAATCGAGAAAAGGCAATTATTGCATTAAAAGACGAGCCGTTTTCCTTAAGAAGGGAAAGAGCAACCGTCGCATTAACTACAAAAGTTTCTAAGGCCCAAGCCCAATAAATTTATCAAGTTGACTAAACCCGAAATGGGGAACTCGCTTTAAGCCGAGCTCAGCTCTCGCGTTCTTAAGAGAAAGGTCTGATCAGCCTAAAAATCTCGAAAGCATAACCACAAGGTCACAAAAGGTTAAAAGCGGACTTTGCAAACCCGCATATAAATTTTAACCAAACCTCCTTGGGTCGTAACCTAAAATCCTCAGGCAAATATCTTGTTCAAAAGAAATTATAAAGCCTCCTTAGGCCAAAAACAAGTTCGAAAGTGAATTTAAACTAAATGGGACAGTCCCCAGTTTAAAGTGGACACAGCCACTACGGATTGACCTCCACCTCGGATCCTTGCTCAGCTTGATCAGATGAAGCTCCCTGACCACCCTCCGCGGTGTAACCAACCACTGGAGTGACCTCCGGTACCATAGGAGCTACGGGCGGGACAACGTCTTCCGTCTCACTTGAGCCTAGAAATAATAAATCTAGTCAATCAAAGGTATAAGATAAGAAAAGGTAAGAGTCAGGAGCCAAGCGTTACCTGCCCAGTCTAAACCCGATTCGCTTATAGGAGGTGATTCAGTAAAGAATTCCTCGAAGTCAAGCGGGTTGAAGGTCAAAGTGGGAAGAGCTGCCAAGCGACTCCGTTTTTCAGAAAGATTAGTTGACAGCTCGGTCCTTTCTTGTTCCTTGGAGAAATCTGCTTCATGGATTTGATCCAGCAGAATCAGGTTGCTTTCATGCTCCTTGATGTCTGACTCCAAGTCTGACCTAGCCTTCTCGGTTTGCATGAAGCGAATGGCCCCTTGGATCAATTGCATCCCGCGTCCCTTAACCTCCTTTCTGGCCTTCGAAGCCGACCTTGCTAACTCAGAATCACGCAACTTGGCTAACGCTTTGTACTTCGCGTCGAGCTTGATAAGTTGGTTGTTCAGGGTATCGGCGGTTGATTCGGATTCGTGAAGTCTACCCTGAACACCAGAAAGTTCGTCCTGGAGTTTGTAATTCCGGTCGTAGTAGTCTTGCAGCTCCCCCTTTACCTGCGCCAGCTCGGATGTTAAACTATCAACCTTGTCCTCCAAATCATGCTTGGAGCCAGCGGAAGAATTGAGTTCAGCCTCAAGAGCTGAGAATTTCTTCTTCCACATGTCAATCTCCTTCTCCCGTCCAATGACCAACCCTTCGTAATGTTCGACCATATCGTTAAGTTCGCTATGAGCCTGGCATTATAAACTCGGGATGGCGAGTCAGTTTGAAGAATGGCGATACATAAAAAAAAAAAAAAAGGAGGAAAGGAACTAACCCGAGATGAATGATAAGCGTGAAGCAAATAGCATTCACGAATCGCCGGGCGCCATTTGTTGAATTCTGCCAAGATCAAACCCGATCGGGTCTTGAAGCATCGGAAGACGCTGCCTTCTTTCTCCATAGCTGCGAAGAAGGAAGGGTTGTAAAAATTGGAATTTTAATAGAGACAAAAAGTTTAAAGTATGTGTAAATCGCCAAACCTGAAAGCGATTTGACTTGAGGGACAAGAGCAGGCTTCAACCTCGAGGAAGCATCTCGAGATTCAGAATCTCCCCTTTTAGGGGATGCACTCCGAGCAGTCTTTTCGCTGACGGGCTGGGAAGAAGAAGACATGTCAACAGGTCGGGGAGGACCCATTGGTTCAGTAGGAGGGGATGATCGAGGTGAACGGTCAGTCCGGGCCCTTGATTTCTCCCTTCGCGGAGACGAGTCATCACGGGACGACTTGTCCCTCTTCTTACAAACCAGATTCTTAAGTGGTTCGTTGCTGAGATCGTCTCGGGAAGGGCGAGGAGAGTCACGACGAGGAGACCGCTCTCTCCGAGGAGAACGTTCGTCGCGGCGCTCGCGGCGAGGTGTCAACCTATAAGCAGCAACGGATCTGGCTCCCTCGGAGCTGTTGTCATCAACCAGCAGGGTCCTGCTGTAATCTTTTTTGTCGATGGCGGCCGCAAGGAACACCTTGTTTTCATCACAAGCCTCTGCTATCGGCTTGGAGAGTTTCTTACGCTGAGCAGCGAGGGCCCGAGCTGACATTCCCTGAGTTGAGGGAGGAGGCGGAAGACGATGAAGTAGATTGGGGGGACTCATCCTGAGTTTTCGGTTGGCCTCGACAAATCGGTCGAGGGTGAAAGAATTCCAGAGGGTTTCTCCTTCAAGGATTGTTTTGAAGAACTTGACAAATTCTTCGGTCGGAAGAGTTGAAGCGATGAGAGCTGCAAAATGAAACAACGAATTTGGTCAGTAAAGAAATAATAATGAACAGGAAAGGAATATACGACCTAGTCTCTACCAGGTTTCGTAGACCACTTCGATGGGAGTACATCGGAAAGATTCCCAATCGAAGCAGGAGTTTTCTTAATCAAAAACCAAGGATGATGCCAGTTTTCATCCTTGTTCGGGAGGTGCGAAATAACGTTTCTATTGGCATTTGGGTATGCCGAGAAGTATCCTGTTTTCTTTGACGAACTCCTCACACTTAGAAGTTCATTCAGCTCAGGGACTCCAATGACGTAGCCGGCCTCCGCCGTAACGGTTATAATCCCGAGGATGGTTCGGAGGAGATTGGGGGTTAATTGAGGTAAGGCGATCTCGAGAGCCGCCAAGAATCGAACTAGGGCTTCGGGAAGGGGGAAGGTCAGTCCGCAGCCCTTGAAGTAAATTTCGTAAACACAAAAGTAGCCGACACGGTGGTTCTCCGGAGATTCCGTAGGGTCGGCTATTTGCGCCTCCGCTATGATTTCAGGAGGAATTTGACAGAGCCCCTTTAATCGCTCAAGGGACTGAAGAGTGCAGGTGGATTTGTAATGAGGACCGGCAATATCGTTAGGACGAGTGCATTCATCATTACTAGAGCGCCTCTCGTCGTAAGAAGGAGATTCGGGTCTATCGGAATCGGAAGTCATTGGGAAGAAAGAAAAATTCAAGATCCGGCGAAGAGAGGTTTTGTGAAGGAAAGTAGAGAGAGTTTTTGATTAAAGCACAAAAGTAAAAGAAGAGAGTAATGGTGAAAAGAAGTTACCTCAAGCTAATGATGAAACCGCCTCGGAAGTCGTGTGGGAAGTGGGAAGGTTTTTTCCCGTTTTAATAGTAATTAATCAATATACGGTCATAATGATGACAGATGTCACTTGGTTAAAAATGGCTAGTGCCGAAATTAAAGGAGTGATGAGATTTTCGGCGGGAAATCAGAAAGATTCTCGAGCGCAATCTTTGGCCACTTAAGCATTTAAAGTCCTCCGAATTGGAATAGCACTTCGAAGAACTTGGGGGACTAATTGTTGGTGTCGGATCCCGCACCGGAAATACGAGACCAACCAAAGATTGCCACGTAGTCAAGATAATGGCCCATAAAGGATGAAGCCCATCGGACCCATGAGCTGAAGGAACGGTCGAAGTGGTTGTCACCACTTCGAGAGTCCGAAGTGACTGCATTGTGACATGAGTTCGATGTAGGCACGGGTAAGACGGTTCAAGGACACTTGGGCCGAAAAGGCGAGGCCCAAGAAGACCAGAGTCAACTCAAATTCAAACGTTGAGCATTAAAGTCGAAGAATCAAAACGGACGCATTTAAGAAGGAATAATTGTACTTAATTATTCATTTTAATGTCGTTTCTCTATGTATAAATAAAAGGCCAATGACCATGTAAAAGGGGATCGGCCTCTCGAGAAAGAAAGAATATAGCAATTTTCGTAGCAATTCATAAGCTTTTTACATATTCATTTTTTGTCCCTCAAGAATAATCTTTCCTACTTAATAAAATACTTGAGTGTGTTTATCCGACATCCACAACATAAACGACGTCGTTTTTTGAATTTACAAAACCCCAATCAAATTTATTTGCCCTAAATCGAAAAATCTCCAAACCCATAACCCTAGAATCGAAAGCTTCAGATTTCTTTCATTCTCTTCTGGGATTTACTCATTCTCTTTTGGATTCATTCTTGTGATTCTCTCAACTTGTTATAATGAGTTCAAGTTCTATAACATCGAACGTTGTCGGAGTCCGTGGTGTGCCGTCGAAGTGTAATCAATTTCTAGGGTTATGAATTTGGGGATTTTTTGATTTGGGGCAAATGAAATCGAATTTGGGTTTTGTAAATTGAGAAAACGACGTCGTTGATGTATGTTAGAAACAACATTGTTTTAATTCAATCTACCTGTTAACGGCATTTAATCGGCGTTTAATTACTCTGTTAATCGACTTAACGTTGGGTCTTAAATGGCAAAGTCAAACAAAGTTTGGCATTTAAATGAAAAGTCAAAGAAAATTCAGCATTTAAATCGTTTTAGAAAAAATTGGGGATTAAAAACGACGTAATGAAAAAGTTCAACATTTAATTTGCATTTTTCCCAAATTAAAATAGATGAAAATCTTTATTAGTTGGTTAACTTGTTGTAGACGCGTGATTTGGGGGAGTTATAAATCAATAGCCTCAATAACATTTGCACATGTATTAATTAGCATTTCATTGGAATCCACTTATATCTCTAAATATACAAGTACAAATCAACACCTAAGAAAAACCATATAATATTTGGTTAGCCAATAAGTAGAATAGAACCTTTGTTTAATGGAGTAGTATTACTATATTTGTGTAAGAATGATTAAGGAATTATGATTAAAAATTAAAATGTCGGATAAAGAGGATTAAGAAAATGAAGTTAATTGGAGACTGTGAGGAGAGATTAGAAGTGGCCATTGGTGAGAGAGTTGGCACTTCCCAGTTGAGGTACCGACACATGTCGGGCACATGGGTCCTGTAATAAGGAGGATGAGGAGATTCATTTCCTCTGTGCCGGGGACCACAGAGCGTGCTGTGCACCGCCCTATGCTCTTTCATCCAACGGTCTTTATTTCATCTTCTGATTCTCGTGGTTCCTTTTTTTTTCCTTATGTTTTAATAATCCATTAATTTAATTATCTATAAACTATGCTTGCGTCAGCTTTTCCCCACCTGGGCTTTTTTATTCGTGCACTATGCAAGTAGTATAATAATTTAATTGTTTAATTGGATTTCAAATCCAGATGTCAAAAAAGTTTCTAAATGGTTTATTCTTATACGAGATTTGGGTAAAATATTTTATTTTAAAATGAAACTTCCACTGAATACAATCGAAATTTGTTGGATAATCATAATACATATGTAATGTAACCCCAAAAATGGGAAAAAAAAAAAACAAGTACAGCAAAGTCTGCTCAGAACTAGAGGAGCAAACAGCATAGCGTTTTTTGGGGGTAGAAAACGACACGCAGTTATAGTCCAGCACTCAAAGTGAAAAGGATGGATCCATGTTGGAGGAGGAGGATGTATATATAGGTCAAAAACATAGCAGTCCCTTCTTTTTACTAGCTGAAATGCAATATGAAGACAAAACAAAAGGTATAATATACCACAAAGACAAGTTTATAATCATCGCACCCATCACAAATCTTAGCCAGCCATTTTGTCTCTCTGTGTTATGTTGGGGCCAAGTCAGGTGCAAAGATCGCTATGAGAAGAGGGTTTCTTCTTAAGCAGGACAACAAGTCATTTTGGCTGATTCTTTGATCTTGGTCGTCGTCTAGCAAATGATACATTCCTTGAATCTGAAACATGAGTTTACCAAACCATTAGGCTATACATCTTTTAAGATATTTGGATTTTGATTCCGATAGATCATGGGTGAATCTATTTACACTTACCTCGTCCTTGTTCAAGTTTGGGATTGTGTTTTTGAGAGCGTCTCCAAGCTGAGCCAAAGATATACACTCATAAGAACACAAAAGCAAATATGAGAAAGATGTGTGAAGAATTAAAGAGAACTGAATCTACTTCTTGAATTGTAATATAGCCATCTCCATCTGCATCGCAATGGGAAAAGGCTAGCTCGCATGTTTGCTTAAAAAGCGGCTGTGTCAATACATGGCCCGATGCAAACAAGAACTGCAGACCAATCAGCAGCAGAAGAAGTAAGATTTTCTGCAAAGATTTATTATTTCTTCGCAAAGATATTGTTTCATATAAAAATCCTCAACTTACCTGTTTGAAAGTGATTGATCCAACTTTCTCCACATCGATGAACTCAAATATCTACAGCAGTATGCTTGTATAAGTAACTTTCTCAATCATAAACAATGATAACGGATGATAATAACCATACTGACATACAAAAAGGACAATTTTATTCATCTCTTAACTAACCCTTTTAGAAAGAGGGCAAGGTTTCAGTTTAAGACCCCGAAGAAAGTCATGTAGCCTAACACGTCCACTGCAAAATGGATAAAATTCTTGAGGTTGTAGGGAACTGATATTTCAAGCACTGGAACGCTGACAGAGATAGTAATATCACTTTTGTGGTTACTTAGAGGAGAAAATACATTACCTCGAGTCGGGAATCATGGAAACAAATATATCCAAAAATCGCGTTGCCTCTAAGCTGCTTACATGGAATAGCTGGAAGGAACAAAGACAGCGCAACATAATCACTAGGGAGACAAAAATAGGGGCATTGAATGAACATATATAGAGGACACCATCAAAATAGTAAGGTTAGACATATTTATCTAAAGTTTCACAAAAACCATAATGAGTGATATTCCTCTATGTTAACGAGAAGCAACAAACTTATGGTGTTAGATGATAAACTTACTGACTCAACTCTTGCCATTTCAACCATGTAATTTGAGGGGTTCTCCTGCAACAGAACAATTAAGATGAAATAAATGATCAGCCAGAGAACTGTTTCCTGACAGGGGAAGTTATTTTCAAGCTTCCATGGACAAGAATTTATGACTTGTGGCTCAGAGTACTTCTGAACAAACTATGAGACATAGATAAGAGACAACGTAGAAAACTATTTAAGAGCGCAAAACCATTCATGAGCTGCACATACCAGCTTTAACTCAGTTGCTCTGTTGAGTAGCATCAAGTCCGCATAAGAATGGGATGTTTGGACGACATTCAAAGACGTTGCAATTGCATGACTGGTCTGAATTCATAAGTACACCATAAGGACTATTTTTCACCATAAAAGATGCAATTAATGTAGAAAAGTAATCTCCATATATAGTTATCTCCACCAACACACACCTTCTGTGAGAGACGCACAGCATTCTGTTTTTGCTTTTCACTGGGGTATATTACTGGAAGGTATTCAACCTGTTTGATTTCGAAAAAAGTTTTATCCGAATAAGTGAAAGTCTACAACAAGACAATCAATCAGCTAAGCAAGCTTACGCGATATGCACATTGCCTACCTCCATGAAATTGTGAAACTGGGTGAACATTCTAAACATGAGCATCAACAGAGAGATGTTTCCCCTGAAAGTGTCATCAAAATCAGTAAGGAGGCAGTCTAATTTACAGAGAAGTGTAAAGTGCGAAAAACACAAACGAGTCTCACCAGGATTGATCAAAATGTACATGGGGATACCGGACCACTACAGGTTGAATAGGGTAACCAGGGATGAAAGCACCGAGTTGGAAGGAAATAAGAACTTTCCCATTAGTCGTGGTTCCTTCGGGGAACAACAGCAGACGAGGAAATCTATCGCAGGAAGCTTTTCTCTGTATTTACATCCTTGAAAGCACATTCCGTATCAAATACAAAAAACCATTTGAATCCTTTTCAACCACAAATAGTTCAGAATTCATGAAAATGGTGTATACACAAATCTCTTATTTGATAGAGTTACTCAGTTTTTAAAAATACAACAGACATCAAAAAAAAAATGTCACAGAAACTCTATACCTTTATTTCATGCACAGCGTTCTTCCTTGATGTCTGTGAGAATCTATTCACATATATCACCTACAAAGTTCAAAAACAAAACTTGAAAAAAACTGAAACTATAAACTACACAAAAACCAATATGTGCTAGCTGACCTGCATTGCCCTGATAATAGTTCCAACAAATGGAAGTGAATCATGTGACTCAGATGCAACAATGGTCGGTGATAATTCATAGAAGTAGAAGATTGGTTCAATATAAGAAACATGGTTGGATACAACGATGGGAGCAATCTCTCTGCGAGCAGGTTTCCCTTTCCGTCTTATCCACTGATAACTGCATAACCAATAAAGATATATGAACATTGGAGAATGTAGCCATGGTAAGCAAACATAATGAAACAAACAATCTAAAGACCTTCGAAACTAAATTGACCATTCCTCAATTCTATCTCTCTATAAAAAAGATCTTTTGAATAATCAGCAAAACAGTAACTTTAAAATCTAAGACTAAAAAAAAAACACAAACATTGTATGCAATCACTAAGTAATCGACAAGATAACTGACCCAAAAGAGAAGAGGATAAATCTGGTACAGATCCGAGTAATCCACATGATTCTACATCTCCAAAGAGGCATAGGGTTCTCTTTATCTTTCCAGCCAGCAAGTGCCAATTTTGTAGCCAAGTAACCAACAGCTAAGCTAGCACCAAACAGAACAAGTCTAATCAGAGCAATCGGAAGACAAATCACGATCTTAATCGCCTCGTACAATCCGCAAACTCCAGGTGTATTGTTCCGGAATGGATCCACCGTCGTCGGACCGAGAACCGGAGGCTCGGACTCGCTGAGAAACCTATAAGGATTACGATGGTCAAACTCAAAACCACGAGCGGGAAGATTGAGTCCTGACTCGTCGTCGTCGATGGAGATAACAACTTCAGGTTGATCGGAGGATTGATGGTGGATCAACGGACACGACAAATCAGGATCCGCCATTCTCTCGGTGTCTGTAAGAAGAACACAGAGAGATGGAGGAAAGAGAGAGACAGAGCGGGAGAGATTGGTACACGCTTGTGGTGGAATGTTATTTGTTTCTTTCTAATCTCCTTTTTTTTCTTTTCTTTCTGTTCAACAAATTTAAAAGAATTAAATTAGTATTTATTTCTTCAACATGTTTGAGTCTTGTATATTCTGTTAGAATCTGAAACATTTAGAGTTAATTAACTTATCGAGAACAACTGTTTATATTGCAGCTGTGGTTTAGCAAATACTCCCTCCGTTTCACAAAAAGTGTCGTTTTAAGGTTTTATTTTTGTTTCACAAGGAGTGTCGTTTTAGGTTTTCAATGCAAAATTTAATGATTTTTTATGTTTTATGACTATTAGTATTCTGCAGATTGTTTTACTATTGGGCAGATTTTGTTTAAGTATATAGGTAATGATGTTTTTGTTTAGAAAAAACAAAAAATTTAATGTTTTCTTAATCTGTGTGCAAAACTCTAAAACGACACTCTTTGTGAAACAGAGGGAGTAGGTTATACAAATTACAAGAGGGCACGATAAAGTTTTTCGTCAACGCGGACAGGTAATTTATACAAGGATTATTATTGATTGCACATGGATTCGGCATGGCCTTGTCATAATAACAAATGGAAAATATATTAGCATTATCTAAAAAAAACAACTATGTAAAGTTATTAATTCCGTTTTTAGTTCAGGACATGGATGTTGTTATTGTGGAGATATCCAGATTTTCTACAATAGAGATAGCATCCAGAGTTTCTTAGATAGTTGTTAATAATCCAGATATTTTAAATCAGAAAATCGTTGTCCACCCCTTAATTGACATCTTGGTCGACATACCAATATAATAAAGCAAATGTCGAAATCATTGACTTGAAACGTGTGTCAAAATTAAAAAAAAAAAAAAAAAAAAAAACGTGTGTCAAAATATAATTTGCTAAGTCTTTTGCGTCATACAATTATCGGCAAGTAAAAAGAGAAGAATTATCTCTCCTTTACCACTCGACCAAAGGCGACTTGGTTTATACAAGGTATCTGAAAAGGTCAAAAGATGGCTTATATGCAAATTCATAACCTAGGGTTTGAACTTTCCGTTTTACCAGAACCTTTGTCCCCTTGAGTTAAGACTTCTTCGTGTCGAGAGCTGACGAGTTTGGAGCAACCGTTGAGTTGAGACGTCGCTGGGAGGAAGAAGAGTTTTAGTCTTATGGGCCTTGAATATTTTGGATCCACAAAATAATGGGCCTTGGATATTTTGGACCTAATGTTATGGGCTTAATTCTTTGATGGCACACAAGCAAGAAACTAAAAAAGCATAGGTTGGTTTTCCTGTTGTTGGATTTAAAACCTTTTTTTTGTTAGAAAAATAAAGGAACATTTTATAAATTTATAAGCTAAAGATAAATAAAAATGAATGAGGTCCACTGAAATAAAAGAAGAGAACGACAAGTCATTTGTTCAAGTCCACGTGGACTCCTATAGCCAGCACTTCTGGACCTTTTTCCCCCATCCACCACCAAGTTGGGTTTAGGCCTCCAATAATTCATTTACCTTGTGTTTAACCTTTTAAAGTTTTACTTTCATACATATCTTAAAAAGTAGTATATATCAACGGTGTGAAACGGAGAACCATGGTTTAACTTAATTAATAAATCAAACATAAACAAAGTTATCTTATAGTAAATCCTGTCTGGCGTTGAGACCGTGACAAGAAGAAAATATCTACTACTACTACTACTAATTAAACAACGAACGAACTAGAATCAACGGTTAGGACAAGACGATGGAATTGAACGGTACAGATCAGATAGACACAAGTATGACCCACGCCAGCCTGTTCCTTTACTTCCTTAGCGTTAAACTGGTGGTGCTGACCCTACTAGGCGTCCCTTGAGTGGGAAGCTTTCAGGCCCCACGAAACAATGCCGTATTAGTGGTACAATCAAGCTTACTTGGCCCCGCCAATAGCACGGACGAGACTTTTATGTAAAAAGCTTTTTAAACACTTCTAAGAAAATGGAATCATCTACAAAGTAATGCTACAACAATTTTAGGAAAACAACATTAGAATTTTCATTTAGATAAGAAAGATATATTTATTTTGTTACAGATTTAAATAAAATCAAAACATCAATATCACAATTGTTGTTGAGTGGACCATGACTTAGAGAGGGCTTCAATAAATATATTTTGTTAATTACAAAGACCAAAAAAGTCAAGACAAAGTGGTGAGCCCCCACCCAAAAAAATGAAACGATTCGGAATTATGCTTAAGCTGGTCCTACTCATACGGACCACGTAGCTCTAACCATTTGGGGACCACACCCAACCTGGCTGCCTCGGAAGCTATGCGTAAGGTGGGAGCCGAGTGGCCCCTTCCCTTCCTCCTCCCACTCTCTCTCTCTCTCTGCTTTTTGGTGCGTGTTGACCCACTTCTGCCTAAAATCTAGGCCCACTTCTTAACACGTGCACTTCTTCACGTGCCCACGTGCCTTTTCCGATCACTCATACGCCGTCGTTTTTCTTTATTTTCTTCAGTGGTTCGATGACCGTGTTGTTGTGGTGCTCATGAACTGGTGAAGCTCTTGTTTCTCGTATATCTCTAGCGAGAAGTCTCTGAGTGTGTGTGTCGTTGTTGTTGCAGTAGACGATGAACCACCGGTTGTTATGCCGGAGCTTGAGCTTGGAGCCATAACCGACGTCGTTCTTGATAAATTCGAACCGCTAACGTCTGAAACGGATACAAAGCCGCTGCTTGGAAAAACTTGAAGAGGAAGTGGTCTAGCCATCGAGGAAGCCTGCTGAACAGCGGCGACGTAAGACGACGGGGCCGCGGCGACGTAAGACGACGGGGCCGCGGCGGGAAAAGCTAATAACTGAGGCTGATTCGACGGACCAGCGATTTGTGGAACCAAGAAGAAAGCTCCGACCGTCGGAATCACTGCGTTTGATGGAATAGCCCACATCGGATACATTCCTTGCGGCAGAAGTTGCTGAGCCACGGTGGATGATGCCAGCGCTGGCGGAGGTTGGATCGTTGTCGTCGTGGAAATGGGAGCTAAACCGGAGGAAGCTGAAACGGCGTCGCTTATGTCTATATACTCACTGTTAGAAGGTCGTTTACGTTTCTTCTTCATCGGATTTTCACCCAAATCAGAATCAGCGTTCGTTGTTGTCGGGATTTTTAGGGTTCCGTTAACCGACATAGCGATGGCGGGAACCGTTCCCGATCCCGTGGCGGCGATAATCGCCGGCTCAGCGTTCTCCAACAACCACCGAATCGTTTCGCCGTCGGATTTGTGACCTAACTCTCGAGTTAATTGAAAAATTCTAGCCGCACACGTGGCAGGCATCCGTATCCTTCTCCCTCTTCCTTCAACCTTCGTGTGACGGTCTTTAGTCGAAGCTCTCTTCAATGGTGGTCCCGTTGAAGACGGTGGAGCTAAAGACATTGAAATCGACGGAGCCTGCATCTGCATCACCGGCTCCGCCTTAGGCTCGAGACTCACCGTGGAATTTACTTGGAAAGGTCTTGAAGTTTCGACGTTTCTGACGCCGTGGACGATGGTTAGATCAACGGCTCGTAGGCTTTGGTCCTTGCCTCCAACTTCTTCTTGCTTCTGAATCGTCGCCATTAAAATATAGCTGAGCGAAAACGGACGGTGGAGATGACGACGAGAGTTGTTAAAAGCGGATACAATGGGAAAGAATAGTTTTAACGGCGTTTCACGTCGAAAGAGATTACTACATGTGACTCGTCTCTCTATATATATAGGAGCAAGAAGACAAGTGTTGATTATTGAACGCTTTTCGATGCGGGAAAAATCGACGGTGTTGATGTGCTTGATGAGCTTTAAAGAACCATTCGGATTGTACCACGTGGACAAATCCCCTTCCATTGCTCTATCTTCTAATTCTATCAGTATTATTATGGGACCATCTCCACAATGGGGTCCAGTAAACTTTATTTCTCTTTGAGTTTTTTTTTTAACTGTTTAGTAATATACACAAAGTCACAAGTTGGTTTTTTTATGTTTTAACCTAATAAGAGAAGCTTCGAAATCTAAAATTTGAAACTCTTTCTGGTTACTAGTAATGAATTACCTAGCTTGGTACACCATCGCCAATAATAGGTTTTAACTTTTAAGCCGTCAAATTTAACTTTTCTAATAGTTGAAAAGATTTAAATAATAGATTTACTTTTTTTTTTCTCAAGGAAAAAGCTGTAAGCCCATACTTGGGGCTGGACCCCATTAATGGAGGTCACAAGGCTGCGCCACCAAAAAGCTAATTAGTGTCTATGGAATAATCCTTTACAGGATTCCAAAATCCTCCTATCGTCCTTTAACTAAACCGGTCACAAACATAACGCATACTTTACCTACTTGTGTACTTGGACAAATATTCAATCCGGATATCAAACATACAAACCGAACTAGAAATCAGATAAAAGTAATCGGTTTAATTCTTAGTTCGACAGTAACTAGATGTAACCGATTCAAACTAATTTTCATTCAGTAGGTAAACCCGAAACGGGTTTGAACCACTAGCTATACTACGTCTACTTGTACAAATATATGACCGACCAGAAAGAGGGACCGTATGCACCAGAAAAGAAAGGCTACAAAACGAAAACGAGTGAAAGTGGGCCTGAGCTGGACCCTACTCTCTCCAGTGCCGGTCTCACACCATACATTGTTGAGGCCTTGAGGGCTAGACCCAACTATTTGACCCCACCATTCCCTGCCCACTCAAAAATCAAATATTGGTGACTTGGCCTAGAGATTACCAAACGAACAAATCGGATCCGAGATTAGAATTAACACATATTTAAAACCGGTTTAACCGGTAGTAACCTTTTAGGCTTAAACCAAGTGGGTTCCACGTTTTGCGATAACAGATTCGGGTCCAGCACCGAGGGATAATGTTGTAATTTTAGCAAGCCACCAACTTTTTCCCTACCATCGACAGGATATCACTCGTTACGTCAGCATTAATAATTTTGGATTTAGATGTTTTTAGTTTTACATAAGTAACTGTTGTAGTATTTCTGACAAACCATTTAATCATCCTGCATTAATGATGCTTGTTTTGTTCGTATTGGTCGTTTCTTTAGACACAGAGAAGCTTATCTCATCAGATGCATCTGTCCATTGTTATGTTCTCTAACTGCAATAAACACAATTTCTTACAAAAGCCTGAAACATTCCCTATGAATCTGCAAGGAGCCTTCAAAGATCTAGAAAAGCATTCCAACAATGGCGATATTCTTCAGTTGCGTAAAAACCATAGGTGAACGCTTAGCCTCACGATCCCGATATGTAAGTGTACCGTGACTGAGCTCCCTCCAAAAGCTCCACAATCTTCTCTGTCATTCCCACGCGATAACCAAAATAATGTCAGTTGATGGCAAGTAAACAAACAATCAATGATCTAGTGAATGAAACGAAAGCTTAAAAAGTAAACCTGTGAGGAATCCGATCAATGGAATTGGTTCCAGCTTCTTTTGAGAGCTTTCCAGCTTCTGCCTGCAATTGCAAGACAAGCATGTATTTGGTTTATTAGTAACCGAGATAGCTTAAGCTATAAGCCTAAACCCAGGGATCCCCAATCTGATATTAACTGAAGCTAAGCGTACAAACATAAGAGCCAAGAGGGAATGAACCAATTCGGTTTCAATTATTCCCATTCCAGAACAAGCAATAATTGAAAACAAAGCATATATATATATATAGTTACTTCCCTTAGGTTTCTAAACTTCATAAGCCTAAAACCCAAACCAAAAAAACGGCTTAGGGACCCATAGCTTAAGAAATGCAGCTCATAACACTCACCTTGTGTACTTGGTGAAGAATGGATCTCTCATGAGGTACAATGCCCATAGCAGCTTTCGTCTCCTCAGCTGAAGCAGTAACAAGAAATATCAGTTAAATCGGTTCAACGTTACTGTATTGAGGACTGAGAGATTTCTAACCTCATCCTTTTCAAGTCCTGAGAAATGGACTTGCTTGCTCTTCTCTCCCCACCATTTCGAATTTGCAAGAATACCCATTCCCAGTGTGTCCACAGAAAGCGATATAGCCCAAGGAATCCAAGATCGGACTCCATATTTTCTGATGAAAAGAACGTAAATGAGCGGTCTCATTATGTAAAGAACCTCACCCATTGCAAACAACGCTCCATTAACACCCTTTTCAGATAGTAGCTCGGAGAGCGTTCTTCGCCTCTCCTTGATCATTGGAGGCTCAATAACTGCTTGCTGATGTTGAATTCTTCGAGACCAACCGGAGGTAGAAGATGTTGTTGTTGTTCTTGCATTCTGACCAAATGAACTTAAAGCTGACATCGCCCGACCTTCCAAGTTCCATGGATTATGACGATTTTGGTTTCCAAGACTATGAGGCCCGAGATTTCTACCTAAATTACCAGCTCTAATTTGCGACTCGGATTGGTCAGAATCTTTCTCCTCGTTAGATGTTTCCCCTCCTTGAAGAAGCATCTTATACCCACTATTCCGGAACAAGGCTAACCTAATGACAGCCCTGAAAATACACAGTTTTCCAGATATCAAAATGCCAGCTAAGTAGGTTGTGTAGATCCAAGTGATCAGAAGAAAGCAAGCTTACTTCATAGCTTCAGTGAGAAAAATGTAGTTCCATTTTTTGTCTCCATAGAAGTGTTCAGCTGCCACTTCCACAACAGTTTCCAAATCCTTTAGGATGGCGATGAGTAGCGGATAAGAAAGGGATGGATCACTCCCGGAAGATTCAACAAGGCCACGAGGTGTTGGAGCATTTTCAATGATGTGTTCATTTATCGTTGTGAATATGCCCAAAAAAGCCGTTACTACAAAGAAGATCACCAAAACTTTCATCACACATCAAAAGTACAAGAGAGATACACAAAAGAGAGAAAGGAACATTCTTTTGAAGTTGAAGATTCTAATGAATTTACTAAAGACTTAGGAGACTAAACATGTGAGGAGTTACAAGTGACGTGTGTGATTTGAGAAGAACCGATAAAACTAAGTATAGGACAGTTTTCCATTTTTCAAACAAGAGACTTTAAGAGCTAACACGGATAAAGGAAACAGCTGTTCTAAGATTGAAAGCAGTAAAATGTTACCAAAGTATCACAAAACCTGCTTCTGGTCCAATCTCTGAAGCAGAAAACTTTTCAGGAAGCAGCCATGTCAATCCCTGCAACAAAACAAACATAATTGACGAATTATCAGCTGATGAATTCCACAACTAGGAATTAAAAGAAGGAACTGGTTCAAGTCTTAAACTTTTGCAAAGGGTTTCAATCTTAAACCTAATAGACAAAAGCTTCGATCTCAAATTTCGGTGTATATAATAAACACAACTCTTCAAGCAAAAATTCAAACAACCAGACGATGAAAACTTGGAATTGACACTTACGATGAAACAAAAACGACAGAGAATCAGAACATAATCAAAAATGGGAAAAGAAATTAAGGAGAAGAGTAATAATGAATCTTACGTTGGCAAAGGATCCTAAGGAATGTACATACTCTCTATTTCTCCAAACCCATTGCTTATAAGCTTCCATTGAGCTTCAGATAAAGAAACGAAACTGAATTTTTTCTATTTCACAGAAGAAATTGGGAAACAAGAAAATTCCATTCACCTGAGGATTTTCTTCTGTTTTTGGTTGCAATTTTGCCGGTCGCTGGGGAAAAAAATATCAGGTACCATCTATTTTCTAGTCAAAAAACTAGGACTCAATCTTGTCCGTTGATATGTTCCAGTTCGTATAATCAACGGTTACGATGCGATGATGATACATCGGGAAAAGTAATAGGCCTTATCTTATATAGTTTTAGGCCCAATGAAAGAGCCCAACATGTCTTGAACCTAAACGACATCGTTATGCAGAGCAAAACGCTACTCGAACAAAGGAGCATATCACTTGAAAGACGAAAAACCCTGAAAGCTATAGAAGAGCTGGGGTTTGAATTTGATTCCTGCAAACATCAACGACGATGCAATTAACTCTTGAATTCGGGTAAAATATCACTTTCTCTGTTACTGGTGAATTTGGTTTCTTTTGAGATTGTTTTCCTGATTGCTTCTGTGTAATGCTGAAATTGAAGAACTTGAACGATGTGTTTGTTTAGTTGTTGTTGTTCAATGATTGATCTTAGAAGAACAATGTGTAGGGGTGGGTTAGAGCTGCTCTGTGATTCTGAAAAGATTCATAAAGTTAACGTTGATTTGCCCAATGGAGCTGAATCTGATGATGTAAGCTTGAATTCTTATGTTTTTTTGGGGTCATAATGATTATATATAAAAGCTCATTCGACTTTTCTAATTCCTGGATTAGTTCACTATGAAGCATTTACTTTCATGGGTTCGTACAAATCTGATCAAAGAGAGACCTGAGATGTTCATGAAAGGAGATACTGTGTAAGACTACTTTTCTTCTTTATCAGCTCAATGTAGGTTAAGGTTTATGAATGATTTCTTCTTTATCAACTCAATGAAGGTTAATCAATGTTGTGCTTGTGCAGGAGACCTGGGGTTCTTGTGCTAGTGAATGAATGACTGTGATTGGGAGCTAAGCGGTCAGCTCGATACAAGAATCGAAGAAAAAGATGTTATAGTTTTCATTTCCACTTTGGATGAAAATATCTGATCACGAGAGCTTTTGTCTAGGATTCTTAACAAATTTTGATACTTGTTGTTTGTAATCTCTACGAGTACCCAACTTAATGTATTTGTTTACTTGAAGATTGATATTAGAGGATTTATCATTTTAAGAGTCCTTTCTGACATAACTACAATTAGATAGAACGTAACATATCTAATTTCGTCGTAGATCTTTGACGGCTCTGCTCAATTGGTAGCCAAGGAGGCTGCCTTTTTGTTGCAAACTTAAGCTTATCGCAGATGTAAAACACAGTTCTACGTAACCAACAAAGACACCATTGCAGCTGCAGAGTCAGGTCCATCGTTGTTTACACTTGGTATGATAACTTCAGGCGACGCTTTTTGCACAAACTCTTTTAGCTCCGTGAAGCTGCTATGCTCACTGTAAGGAACCTCGTACCTGAAAATTATATCAAGTTTCTCCGGATCATGATTTTGAGCTCAATGCCACAGGACATGAAGATCGGGAAAATTTTACCTTATTATTGTACCCTGTTGCAACCTTCTTCCTGGGGACTTCTTTTTAGTCTTACTAGATGTCCAACCAGTAGGAGAAAAGGTAACGATAAGGCTGTAACGGTTCTGCAGGACAAAAAACAGTATTAGAACTCATCCTCTAACGAGATCAGCCAAAAGAAAATCACTTTTGTTTGTTTCTCTTTGACAGTCAAACCGAATATATGTGTTTCTTACTGTGTATCGGTTAGCTATATGCTTCAGCCGCTTGAAACTGGCAAGCGTCCACAAGGGCACAACGTGAATGTGGCTCTCCTCTTCCTTCACTGTAAACCACTGCATATCTTCTTTTGAGAATCCTAAGCACTCGAGGAGTTTTAGTTTTGAAGGATTGATGTATATCTTTTCCCGTAGAACACGTGCAACTTCCAAGAACAGCCTCTCCTTTCCTTTCAAAAGAGAAAAGATGGAATAATTTAGATCTCAACATGATAATATCGAAACAGAAAAAGAAGGTGAACATATTACCGATGGTGTAGCTTCCAATTAAGAAAAGGGTCTTGGGATTAAATGCTTCTGCTTGAATAGCCTCAACAACAAACTGTATTACCGCCTCTTGCTTTGGAAAGTCATACTGCAAACAAATGATGGCATATGTATCAAACCACTCTTGCTTTGAAAAGAAAATGTAAACTCTAAGATCGTAGAAGTTCTCTTCTTTGTTCACCTTAAATGTAAACTGAAGAAATCACAAAAGAGTGGAATCATGCAGAAAAACTTGTGTGGCAAAAATGGATTTCAAATACAAATGTAAACCGCATAGAGATGATAACTGAAAAACTTGGGCTTTCTTTAAGCTACAAAGTCTTGATGGATGACGAACCTGGGGGTTACAGTATGTAGTATCAAGAATAAGAGAATTGATTTGCGATCCAATGAGCCAATCTGACATCTCTTCACTATAGCGAAAATCACCCGTATGTAGAACAGCCTATACAAAATTAACAGAGTCCATGGACAATTACTCTGTGAATGGAAAGTTAAACATAGGCTTATGACTACACACTGGAAGTGTCTAATTTAAGAACGCACCTTACCGTTGGTTGGTTCAAAGAGTATCATGATGGACCCCGGACAGTGGTTTGCATCAAAGCATGTCACATCAATGCCGGCAATATTAACCTTCTGGCCAAGGTCCAGGACTTGCAGTCTCTCCCAAGGGATCCCAATCTTCATATTTACCAACTTTGCGGTAACTAAGGAACAGTATATCTTCCCATGACTAAATGACTTTGTCAGACCTTGGTAATCTGTAAATGAGAATACAGAGACTTTAAGCATTGATTCCACGATAAGCAGGCTTCTTCTGTGTAGTAATTTATAATTAGACATACAGCAGACTACTTACGATCGAGATGAAAGTGTGTAAGAAACCAATGGCAACAATCGCGTGTGAGGTACTTGAATGCGTCCTGCATACATATATAAAACCAGAAAGTCACCAAACATAAATATTCAGCATCAGCAGGACGTTTTAAATCAACTTTCATGAGCATATTTGACTTGAATGAGAAGGAGAAATATGTAACAATGTTGCATTCATGAGCTATAAATTTGACGAAGAAGTAAAACCATGGCCTGGCTTGTTATGAAGAATTACCACTCGAAAAGGTGTCCCAGGAATGCAATTCCAATGTGGAATGACTTTAGATTTTCCATTGTTGCCATTTCTTCTCACAGCACGTCTAGAGTTTAAATCTGATGGACTCCTTTCTACGACAGGTTCTTTAGGGGCCTTCCGGATCTTCATACCCTCGGTAGCCTGACCAGGGAAAAATTCTGTAATCAACTTGTTTGCAGTTGGTTTTTTGGGTTCACTTGCCCAACGATTGGTTGACTTGTCCCTCCGTCTCTCTGTAACATGGCCACTTGTACAATGAGACTGTGCATGTGCTTCAGCTGAAGATGCAAAGGGTTCTCTAAGTCCGCAAAGTGCATTGACAATCTTCTTTCTGGGACCAAGTGACGTGATACCTATGCTTAGAAGATCCTGTGGAATTATAACCTTGTTAATTCTCAATCCTGTTTCTCTGTGTAAACAAGTAAGCTATATATACATGCACATAAATAAATAAAAACTGATTGTGATAGAGCTTCTGTTCCATAAAGTTATGATATTCTATTACCTCCTCAGTGAGTGACTGAAGGGTATCCCAGTCGATCTCTTCACGAATAAAAACATCTTCATATTTAGCTAAACCTAGACTCCTAAGCCATTTAAGCACTGGAGACAGGTCAGTAACTAGCTGAGGAAGCTGAACTGGATCATCAGTCGATTCTTCAATAAGAGAAGACGAATTATCGCATTTCCTCAAGGAGTCCTACAATAATCATATTTACAAATCAGCAGTCAATCAATGGCGTAATGAAGTAACAATTGAACAAAATCCAAACACTTCTGAGTCCTACAATAATCATATTTCATTGTTTTACCCTAAAATTGAAGGTTGATATCAATTCCAGTTATGAGATAAGAAAGAAGCTTACTTGCTCAGGAGGCTGATCATATGACTTATCAAGACAAGTATTGCTATGAACTTGCCTTTGCTCTTCACTCAAAGCTGAAATATCCATTGAACACAATGGACACTGAATCGAATCATCATTGCCTAAACTACACTCTCCACTCCTACCCTCAGACTCAGAACAAAGCTTTATCAACACATCAAGCTCAGAGTTGGACTCAACAAACTCTTCATCATCCTCATGGATTCCACGATCAAACCCGAGACGAATCCTAGATTTCAATAACCTAGCCTCCATCGAATTACACAAATAACCTTCACGATTCACCTTTATACAGTCGTCCTTATCCACTTTATCGATTAAAACTTGGTCGTCTTCACCGAGAGAAGAAATTGGACCAATAGAGCAATCAACACTAGATGGGATACAATCTAAGCTACAGTGTGGAGTAGAAGAGGAGCATAACAGATCCGCATCCGGAGACGGAGGCGGAGTCACATTCTCCTTACCAGGATTACGGCTGAGTCTGGGCTTTTTGTTTGGAGGGCGGCGGTGAGAGAAGTTGTTAGCGTTGGTAGGTTGAAGAGGTTTTCGAATGGAAAGCTGTGAGGAAGGAGGGATCTGGAAGTCGTCGTCGTCATCTTCGACGGTGTTCGACATTAGGTTCCGGCGAGGCAAAAGAGAGAGAGAGAGTGTTAAACCACAGTACAGACTACAGATAAAGCGAAAGAGCGAAGACGACGACGTTCCGGCTTCAAAACGACAGATAAGTCGCATTTTATCATTTGTTTTAATTTTTTAATGGACCAAAATTAATTTTTTTAAAAATTGCGGCAAAAGGTGTACCTTTTCAATAAACAAGAGGGAAAACAAAAAATTGGGAAGATAAATATTATTATTACAAATTCGTAAGGCTTTTAAAATGGTTACAATTTAAAAATATCTTTCTATTGCTATAATTTTTTAATTATTATTTTATTCACCAATACTCAATCCATAAATTTTTTGTACAATTTTTATTAATGTCTTCTTATTTCTTGCTTTAAAAAAAAAAAAAAGATTTTTACCCCTTTTAAATTCTTGCTTTAAATCCGACAAATGATTTTCGAAATTAATAATGTGGGATTGTGAAATACTAAAATTAGGTGGAAGAAGAAACGTGGTCAAATATAGCCCAATAAATTAAAGTGGACCGGATGTAATATTTGTTCAGCCCAAAATGTTAATGTTGATAAAGTTGAAAGAAAAGTAATGTTACCAGTGGGCCTTTTCGGACCAGAACCTATAAGGCAGCCTTGTGGTGCGAATTATGGTTTTACATCTTCCAAGAGCATTTGTCGGCTTATTCCATACTCTCTTGAGTCTTGTCGTAGCAGAATCCCTGATAAGCTAACCAAAATGGTTAGTTCTCGTTTCTCAGTCTCTAATCTCGTTTCGATTCTCTTGTTTAGAACATTAGAGACGGCCTTAATATATTTTTCATCGTCGAATCTGATAGTTTCTGTAGGGAAAAGCAAAGAACAAATCGAATTAGGTTTCAAGCTTTTCTTCTCTTAGGGTAATTCTTAGGTTTTAAGAGATTTGGATTTCGTGATTTGATTCATTCACCACAAGTGAGATTAATTTGAATGAATGTGTATTTCAGGTCCTTCAAAACGATATTGATCTGCTTAACCCACCTGCTGAGCTTGAGAAGAGGAAGCACAAGCTTAAGCGTCTTGTTCAGTCTCCCAATTCATTTTTCATGGTAAAAACTTCAAACCTTATTGCTACCTATGAATTGAATTCTGGAGTTTGGTTCTCTCATGACTCTTATCAATTAACATCATTTGGGTGCTCACTCTAATCATTTTGATGTTGTGGTTGATGTAGGATGTCAAGTGTCAAGGCTGCTTTAACATGTAAGCTTTTTTGAACGTCTGAATCTGCTAATGTTTTTGGTTATAAATCTATATGAAATAACTAAGTGATGGGTTTGGATTTGGTGCAGTACAACGGTGTTCAGCCACTCTCAGACCGTTGTGGTGTGTGGAAACTGCCAGACTTTGCTTTGCACACCCACCGGAGGAAAGGCAATGCTCACTGAAGGATGCTCTTTCAGGAAAAAGGGAGACTGAAGAAGAAGATGATTCCATTCACTTACCCACAAAATTTATTTTCGTTTATTATGAAATTTGGTTGATATTTGAGCTAGTAACATTCTTTGTCGATTACCCTCTCTTTTATAATATGGATTTTTGACTTGAATTTAATCAGAAGCTCGTTCCTCTATTAGGAATGATTATGTTTTTTTTTTTATATCTGCCTTCTTTTTAGAGGCAATGCTGAAAGAGCCATGTTACTGGTTATAATATGATCTTCGTTTATATAAAGTTATAGACCAAACGATCTACAACAATTGAAATCGAACATGAAATGAGCTTTTCTTCACTCATAAAGCGATGGTATTTGTTTACCACCATCAATGTAACATTATATTATTATAATGAATATTCTAGTCGACCAAAACAAAAACAAAAGAGTTGGTCGAAGATTTCTACACTTTGCTGCCACTTAAGCACTTTGTAGAAATTTGTTTACACACGCACTTTCCCACTCTTGTCTCCACTGAATAACAATCCTTCAAGACCAATTGTAAGTGTGCCGATCGTATGCGTTGAGAACATCTTCCCTCTTTCTTCAAAACTGTGTATAACAAACATGAGAGATGATTCAGATTTCATTAGACAACTGATGGTTAGGTTAGACTTTAGAGTACAAACTAGAGAGGTTCTCGGATTAAGTTTCACTTACGAAGGTAGATCATATATGCCAACTGTTCCGTTTTGGTAAGAGCATAATATAATTGGCCTGGCCTCTGCATCGTGTAATCCACAAAGAGCATGCACACTCTGTTTCAAACCAGAAAATAAGAGTCAGGATGCTATTTCTTAAAAACTAAGTCTTCTTATTGTTCTTGTTATTACAACTCACTTGTTCTTGGCTGCGTTTATGGATAACTTTCAAGTTGGGACTTTCCGAAGAGCCCTAGACTTTTATGTTCCCGTCCAATGAAGACGATAACAAATATTGATCCCAACATAGGAGCGACGTGACAGTGTCGCTATGCTGCCTCAATGTCATTATACACTGCAATGTGTCGAGATCCCACACCTGAAAATTACAGTGAACAATTTGCTTGGAATCAATTCTATAACATGACAAGTTTTTATTCGGCAAAGATTGAAATAAATGGAACCATCCCCGTACCTTTATTGTTTAATCCACAGAACCAGAGTAAAGCCTCTGACCTCCAACAACGAAACACTTGACTTCATCACTATGTCCCTCGAGAGATGTGAGGTATTTGAAAGGATCAGACTCGGTGTCAGTACCTTTCCAGACTGATATATTACCAGACTGTAATTCCAACGAGACCAAAAAGGAACACACTTTAGATCTGGATGAAATAACGGGAAAGCAAAGAACTAAAAGAGGTAGAGATGGAGTAAGTTAAAAGGCTTACACTTGTCCCAGCAAAAAGCATTCCGTTTCCAATAGCAATTGCATTCACCTGACCTCCTACCGAACCATTGAGATGCAAATCTTTACAGGTCTGAACATTAAAAGCCTGCAAGATGTTACAGCAAAATTTGAGACCAGAGTCAAGACGAATCCCACTGAATTTCAAAGGATGGTATTTTGAAAACAGATAAACGTCCTGAGTTTAGAATGCCATAGACTAATAACCTTTACAGCATTTGGCAAGCCAAGGAAAACCCAAGGTCTTTCACTAATCAGAGACCCTGCTTCTGCCTGGAGGTTGATCTCATGCACACATTGACCAGTATGGCAGTCCCATATTCTCAAAGCACCATCACCACTGGCTGAGTAGAGTTTATCAGAACCTTGAGGGAGGGCAATCCCCTTTATATCCTCCGGTCAAGAAAAATTACATGTGAATAAATTCTGCTTCCATTCAGCCAACACTCAAAACGAAACCATGATGCATACCATGCTAAAAATAATATCGAAGTAGAGGATCACAGCAGTATGTGAATAGTACCTTCTTGTGTCCTTGAAGAGTAGCTACCATCACCAAGCCAGGAAAAAAAAGACCAAGAGTGTAAGAACTCGCATTGCTCACCCTTCTTGCTCACAAGCCATAGACTATTTTCGGAGTTCCACTCGCAGTAGTAAAAAACCATCAAAACTCAAATCCAAAAGCTTCGGTGATTTCACAACCACGAGTTCATAGACATACATATAAAACCCTAAATAACAACAAAAGAAAATCAAAGAAGTGATCTCTAGCTCCAACAATCGTACATAGCAGAAAAACCTGAATTCACGAACAATGTTTGTGAAACCCGAGCTTCCACGCGAATAGGATGACGGAGATCAAGAAGAAGCGGAAACTCTAACTGAAAGCACGAAGACATCATAATCTCTCTGAGATGCGTAGTAGCCCGAAGAAGAAGCAAACCTGATGGATCAAACGCGAGAATCTAGATCTTCAGTTAGGATTAGAGCAAACTTTACGATTCGAGAATTTCAATTTCAGATCAATCGGGAACCCAGAAATCCAGAGAGAGAGAGAGGGAGACGACAAAATCAAGGAGAAAGGTATTATTATAGATTAGCGTAGAATTGAAGTTCTCGTTTAATATTGGGCTTCAAATTTAGGCCCATCATTACATACATGACAAATAGCTAAACGTTCCGTTTTGGGTTCTGAGACAGAAAATTGATTTTTTGGGTTCAAATAAGTTTGATTAAACAAACAAAATATA
Organism: Arabidopsis lyrata subsp. lyrata; assembly: GCF_000004255.2. Lineage (NCBI taxonomy): Eukaryota > Viridiplantae > Streptophyta > Magnoliopsida > Brassicales > Brassicaceae > Arabidopsis > Arabidopsis lyrata. The sequence continues at coordinate 22,254,389 of NW_003302552.1, forward strand.
TTACTCCCACCGTCCAACAAAGATAGATATTTTAGAAATTTCATATCTTTTAAGAAATAATGTATAATGACAATTTTAACCTTTTAACATATTTTAAGAAAAATATTATTTATTATTGTTTAATAAGAGTAAAATATGTAAATTGTTTTAAATTTGACATTGGAAATACAAAAAAATTTTTATGGAACAAATTTTTATTCTAAAAAATTCATTTTTGTGGGACAGAGAGAGTATCATTTATAATTTAATTTTAAATAAATATGAAATGTGAAAATCTTAGTTAGAATGGGGGGTACTGGCTTTAGATAAGATAGGTCTTAGCGATAATTATTTATTTTACCATAAAATGATTATGAAAATCGGAGGATGATTAGCTCTAAAGAGTTACATTAATGATCTAAATGGTAAAATTAATTAATCACAAAAGCCGATGCTCTCAACAGACAGCACAGCAGACAAGTGCGTGCCGTTTCGTGCACGTTAAGAAGGCCCACAAAGCATCACGCGCCTCGGTCCCCTCGACACTTTCTCTCAAAAGCCGATGATGCTTGAACCAATGGCATTTTCGTTAATTAAAAGAACACATAAGGTCAATTTTACCGATTGGCACACGTGTAGCTCCCGAGAAGACTAGTCATACGTCCACATCATCTGATCAACGAGCCATTTCAAATTCCAATCGCATCCCAACCGTTCGATTAGGTTCATAAGATGGAACTAGAGCCGCTCGATCGGAAGAATTTGAAAATTCTCGCGATACGATAAAAATCGTGCGTTACGGCGCTGTCGGAACAAATCTAAAGCTGACTAAACGACCCTGACACAGCTCCTTCTCTGTCTGAAAGAGAGTTTCTGCTTTTGTTTTTGATTCAATTTCGAAATTCAAAGTTCGTTAGACAGTTAGTTTCTTTGGTTCAGATAGGAAACCCAGAAGCTAAAGCATAGATCTTTCTTTCCAGGTAATTGTTAAATCGTTTAATCTCAAAAAGATGATCTTCATGTTCTGTTTGAATCTCTTGCATTTTACACAAGCTCTAAGGAAAAATTAGAAAAGCTTTTTTCGTTTCTTTTCTTATAGTGAAGACAAGTTGTGGATTTGTCACCAAACTTGTGTGTAGTGTGTTTTAGTGGAGTTTGGTTCGAAATCTTCTCTTTAAAACAAAGTCTCTCTTCTCTCTTTATTGCTTTTCCTCTAAAACCAGCTTAATCTTCAATCTTTGTGGTTTTTAATCTGTGTTTGAACCTCTTGTTCTTCAGAAGGGTATTCTTATCTTTATTTTTCAGGAGCCTTCTCATTAAAATAAATATACTATCATGTAATAGATGCTGATTGTGATGATTCTTCTATTTATTTATTAGCATATCATTAGCTTTTTTATAGCACTTATTGTTCACACCGACGAATTAAAGGAAATTGGAAAATGACTTGTAAATTTTTTGTCTGGTAGGGTTTTGTTCTCCAGCAAAATATCGATAAGCTTTTCTGTGATGATTTTCAAGATTCTCGAAACTCTTTTGATGGCTTCTTCCTTTTTGTTTTAAAATCCGTGTCCTTATTTATAACAAATCTACCAACTTGTTCATCACTCATTCAACTACTCCCTTCATTACTTTAGTTCCCCACTTTTGATTTTTTTCCTATTACAGAACTAAAGTTTCCATTATTTGCCAGTGTGTCTCACTCATCAAGGCATTACATGATCGTTTCTGGGTTTGTTTTTTTTCTTTCTGTAAATCGCTAAACTTTTGTTTTTTGTCCTTCTTTTGTGCAATTCAGTGAAACAGAGTTCAAGGATTGTATTTGTGTGTGATCATGGTGGAGCAGATAACTGGAAACGAAACTCTGGTTGACCCAACAGTTGAAGATTTGTTATTACAGGCACAAGAGCTTGTACCGATGGCTTTGTCCAAAGCAAGAACAGTGAAAGGTTTCTCAAGCAGATGGAGAGTGATTATTTCAAGATTAGAGAAAATACCGACATGTTTATCGGATTTGTCTAGCCATCCTTGCTTCTCTAAACACACTCTATGCAAAGAGCAACTTCAAGCGGTCTTAGAAACTTTGAAAGAAGCCATCGAGCTCGCTAATGTTTGCGTAAGTGCGAAGCAAGAGGGGAAGTTAAAGATGCAGAGTGATCTAGATTCTCTATCTGCCAAAATTGATCTTAGCTTGAAAGATTGTGGATTGCTTATGAAAACAGGTGTTCTTGGAGAAGTTACAAAAACTTTATCTTCTTCGACTGAAGACTTGGAAACGTTTAGCGTTAGAGAATTGCTTGCTCGGCTTCAGATAGGTCACTTGGAGTCTAAACGCAAAGCGCTTGAGCAGCTCGTTGAGGTAATGAAAGAAGACGAAAAGGCGGTTATAACCGCTTTAGGTCGGACCAATGTCGCTTCTTTGGTGCAGCTTTTGACTGCTACTTCGCCTAGCGTAAGGGAAAACGCGGTGACTGTGATCTGCTCTCTAGCCGAGTCAGGCGGATGCGAAAACTGGCTTATATCTGAGAACGCATTGCCTCCATTGATACGGCTACTAGAATCGGGAAGTCCTGTTGCTAAGGAGAAAGCGGTTATTTCGTTGCAGAGGATGTCAATTTCATCAGAGACATCGCGTTCCATTGTTGGTCACGGCGGGGTTAGTCCGTTGATCGAGATTTGCAAAACAGGGGACTCTGTTTCTCAATCAGCTTCTGCTTGTACTTTAAAGAACATTTCCGCTGTGCCTGAAGTAAGACAGAATCTAGCGGAGGAAGGAATCGTTAAAGTGATGATTAATATACTTAACTGCGGAATCCTATTGGGATCTAAAGAATACGCAGCGGAATGTCTTCAGAATCTCACTTCAAGCAACGAAACTCTTCGAAGATCGGTTATATCAGAGAATGGGATTCAAACTCTGCTAGCTTACTTAGACGGTCCTCTTCCTCAAGAATCAGGAGTTGCAGCAATACGGAATCTTGTTGGCTCTGTTTCTGTAGAGACTTACTTCAAGATAATCCCAAGTTTAGTCCATGTTCTTAAATCAGGATCAATCGGAGCTCAACAAGCGGCTGCATCAACTATCTGCAGGATAGCTACATCAAATGAGACGAAGAGAATGATCGGTGAATCAGGTTGTATCCCGTTGTTGATAAGAATGTTGGAGGCGAAAGCGAGTGGAGCTAGAGAGGTTGCTGCTCAAGCTATAGCGAGTCTGGTTACGGTTCCAAGGAATTGCAGAGAAGTAAAGAGAGATGAGAAGAGTGTGACGAGTCTTGTGATGTTGCTTGAGCCGAGTCCGAGTAATTCTGCAAAGAAGTATGCGGTTTCGGGTTTGGCGGCTTTGTGTTCAAGCAGGAAGTGTAAGAAGCTGATGGTCTCACACGGAGCTGTTGGTTATTTGAAGAAGCTGTCGGAGTTGGAGGTTCCTGGGTCAAAAAAGCTTCTTGAAAGGATTGAGAAAGGGAAACTAAGAAGTTTCTTTAGTAGGAAGTAGAAGAAAATGAAGCAACGTGGTATATATATAATGTATTTGATATGTTTCATAATCTGTATGAAACTCGGCCAATGATATCTTGTGTGGTCACCGTATGTATAATATATTTTGTAATGTTTTCATATGACCAGATGCACAAAATATCTAAAAATGGTTCAAGCATATCAGTCTTCAGTTGTGGACATACAAAACGATCAAGAAATTTGAAGGTAAATGGATGTATTATCTTAAAATATCCGGCAAAATTTTCAATTATTTGGAGTGTTCTCATAATCTCAGCCCTTAATGTTACAACAACAACAACCACAAAGACCTTAAAGACCAAACATCAAACCACAGTTTCTGGTTTTGAAAACAACAGTCAAGTGGTAGAGATTCTGATGCCACTCAGAACATAGCCTCCAAAAGAACTCATCTGCATGTGAGGATGAGATCTTGAAGGAAGCACCTGCATTTTTAAGATACATATATCATTCAACCCCATCTTGATGATCTGTTGAGATTAAAACACACAGAAAAAAGAGAATATTATCAGACCTGATATTCGCGTAGCCATGGTTCTGTTATTTGCAGATTGATCGCCATCTTCCCCTGTTGAAGCTTGTGCATACATGTCGCCAGCGGCTGTGATTATTATCAAGAGATTTTTGTTCATTATTACCAAATATAATGAAAAGCTTTGAACAAGTTCATTTAGCTATAGGTCTACTACTGTATGTAGCCTAAAGACCAAACGTAGCAGATTAGAGCTTTTCTGACTTGGATAGAGAGCAGTTGGTAATAGCTTTTTTCTTATGACATACCTGTAAATACTGATGATATATTACAAAGGGAGCAGAGTAAGACAGCAGTGGCAATACATCTTTAGCTACGCTCCATGGGTCTTGGTCTTGCGCAGCGATGATTAGGCTGCGAATCAGACAATCATTAAGTGATGAGCGCAAACCATTTTCATTCATAAAACACTAATACTTACCTCGAAAAGCCGTTTTCTCGCCACATCTCTATTGTTTCTTTTGAAGCTTTGGCTCCAGCTTTTGCGGCTTTGATAACTTTGCTCTCTGGTACAACAATATCTACTACTCCAGCCTCAGTTGTCGCAGATATTTCTTCTACCATAATATCAGATGTAGATGACGTTTCCTGCATTTTTCAATTAAAACCTTCTGTTACAATCACATGATTTTCTCAAATTAGGACTCAAGTGAAACGGTAGAGGTTTGCAACTTGCATTAATATTATTCTCAGCGTTACAAACTCCTTCTTGTTGATTGTTTCCTTCAGGAGACGCAGTATTGGCTGACGAGAGCTCGTTTATCGATGACTGCACGATCCTACACACGAGAAAAGGAACACACAAATGTCAATTACAGATACATAGCTACAATTAGAGACTAGAGAAAAAGACTTGGGGGACCAATCGAACATACCTCTCTAAAACCTTGTCACTAAAGTTGAACATCCTTACCATCTCCACAGGATAAGGAGCACTTCCCTTATATGTATTGCAAACATAACCAGTGCCTGTTAAAAGGAATATATACAAATAAGACACACAGTAGCAGGGGCATATTGTTGCAAGAATATGCAATGGTCTTATTAATGTGATGTAGGATTGCAAAAAGGTCATACCTCCTAATCTTTCAGCCACTGCACCAGTGACAAGGCCACCAACCATATCCACCACAAGCACATCCGAGTATGCAGTGACATTAGCCATTGTTAACAGAAGAGACAACGCATCTACTCGTAAGAATCTACAACACAAAAAAAAAAGATATACAGCACCATCAATACATAATTCAAATCTCAACAGAGATATAAAAAAGGATTCAGGATCTTCAGAATACACAAGTAAAGAAACAAACAAGTGTACTTACCCAATTCTGGCGGGGTATTTCTTGAAATAAGCTTCACATATACTGTTAAACATAAAGAGATTCATTCATAAGAGAAACGGAAGAAGTCGAAAACAAAAAAAGACAGAAAAATCGAATAAATAAATACCTTCTAGCAAAAGGCCGTCGAAGAAGAAGCTTTGGTGCATATTTCTTCTGCTTTTTAAGCTTATATTTTTCCTACAAGAAGTAAAAAGACAAATTCAATTATATGTCTCCCAAACTTTCAAAGTAGAAGCAGAGAGATTAACAATATAAATACATTACCTGAGACAACTGAAACTTCTTATCAAATGTTTTGCTGTTTGCAATTAGAGCTTCAATAATTTCATCCCCTTTTGCACCCTCTCTACTCATAAAAGAGAAAAACTTTAGCAAATCTTCCAATGTCTGCATTCAATATAATAAACACAGAGGATATAAAAAATTCTTCTAACCTCCGCATTGCTTCAATTTCTTCACCAGTAAGGTTCTGAGCTTCATTGTTGTCGACGATTTCCCGATTATCTCTAGAATCGTCCATAACATTATTACTGCTATTTTCTGTGTAAGCAAACATCAATTAGAGCAAATTCATCTATCTATAACCAAAATCAATGACTAACATTATAAATTTATAAAATTTGAATTCAGTATAAAGGATAATGTGAGTTTGGTATTCAATAACAAACCTTGTTTAATGGGAAAAATGCGAGAGAGGAAAGAACCATCTTCTCCGGTTTCGACTTGGAACAGAGATCCAAACGGAGCTCCGATCAATGGCTTTAAAGAATAATTCTTATTCCCAATCTTTAATATACTGTAAGAATATAGAGAGAAAAAAATCAAAAACCAAATTCAAAACAATAGAATTGAGGATGAGAATCAATCTGGATAAATTAAGATATTGAGGAAGAAGAAGACGCACGCGCCACCAGATAAACGAGCGAAAACGAGACGGTCACCATCGTTGACGTCGAGCAAAACGCTGCAACCTTCGCAAGCAAATCTGGGATTTGGATCTTGAGGCTTTTTATCCTCCGACATGACTGTCTGATCTTTATCGAGTTCCATCGAAACAAAAAAAAGAGACTGCAGTTATGTTTGGTTAGTTTCAGTTCTGATTATGAATGACGGATTAGTAAGTAAAGTAGTAAACCCTAACTAACGACTAAGGTTTTGTCGGTTAAATAAAGAGCGGTTTAATGTTAATAAGTGAGGCCAAAAGTTAGAGCCCATTTAGGTGAAACATTAAAGGGCTTCTTTGGAGGTGCTATTGGCCCAAATAATGTCTAAAAAAGCCACGTGAACTTGCAATCTTTTTGCCCTAGATATGTGTGCCACGTGGTTGGGACGCGCGAAATATCCTCAACTTCCGAAAGCAGAGTGAGAGTCAACATGATCGACGGCTGAGTATGAGGGATCGAAGAGCTGATGGGGTTGACCCAACGACGTGTTTTGTCTGTTTATCGGGAAACGAAGATGACCAAACAAGCCCTATCTCCGATTACACATACAATCAAAAGAAGATCAAGACAAAACAGAAGGCATTGCGAATTTTAATTGATCGCTCTCTCTCTCTCTCTGTTCACACATCTCTCCCAAAGGTATTTCGATTCGAAATTCTCTTGATTTCTCTGATTTCTTTCAATTTTAAATCCGAAATTGAGATACTTTCGTGGTGTTCTTGATGATTTTCTTCGATCGAAAGTAATAGAATTTTCCAATTTTGGTAGATATTTTGGAATTTGATTAGTAGGTAGAAGAAGATGGGGACGACATTAGATGTGTCAAGAGCAGAGCTAGCACTTGTGGTAATGTATTTGAACAAAGCAGAGGCAAGGGATAAGTTATGCAGAGCGATACAGTATGGTTCCAAGTTCTTGAGTGGTGGACAACCTGGTACTGCTCAAAATGTTGACAAATCTACTAGCTTAGCCAGAAAAGTCTTTCGTCTTTTCAAGGTTAATCCTTTTTTTGCTGCTTTAGATTTTGATTGGACTGTGTTTTAGCTCTTTATTAATCAACTAAATATCATTGTTGCAGTTTGTGAATGACTTGCATGGTCTCATCAGTCCTGTGCCTAAAGGGACTCCTCTTCCTCTTGTTTTACTTGGAAAGGTATGTGCTTTAGAGCTCATAGCTCAGTGTTTCATACAAAGATTTCTTAGTCCCCTTGTTTTATATCTTTGTTCTGTACCAATCTTTGTTGTTATTTTCAGTCGAAAAACGCACTTTTATCTACATTCTTGTTCCTGGATCAAATTGTCTGGCTTGGGAGATCAGGAATATATAAGGTGAGACTGTGAGAGAGATCATCAAGTTTATGTACCACTGGTGTATTCAAGTTTTGTGTTTTGGCTAATGTCTTATGTGTATCTCAACACAGAACAAAGAACGAGCTGAGTTACTTGGACGTATATCTCTTTTCTGCTGGATGGGATCTTCTGTATGTACAACTTTAGTCGAGGTCTGTCTCTTCTTTCGCTTTCCCGATCGATTCCGCATGTCACCTTGGTCTTTTTCGCCGCTTATTTATGGGTTTTCACTGTTAATAGGTTGGTGAGATTGGAAGGCTTTCTTCATCAATGAAGAAGATCGAAAAGGGACTCAAGCATGGAAACAAGTATCAAGTAAAGTTCTCTCCTTTTGTCAAGAACCTTCTAATTCTACAAAATCCTATAGTAAGAAACTCAATTCCTGTTTATCAAATTGTGTAAACTTGTAGGATGAGGAATATCGTGCTAAGCTAAAACAATCAAACGAGAGGTCACTTGCTTTGATCAAATCGGCTATGGACATTGTTGTAGCAGCTGGTCTTCTTCAGTTAGCTCCAAAGAAGATCACTCCTCGTGTCACCGGAGCTTTTGGATTCATCACCTCCATCATTTCTTGTTACCAGGTAACACTTGTTTCATCCACAAAACCTTTACTTTACAATGTTTACAATGTCGTAACTTTCTCTTCTGATCTTTATATGATTCTCATTATTATTCTCCACAAACACAGTTGCTTCCGACACGCCCCAAGATCAAAACACCCTGAAGTCGATCGAGGAAGCTGGTGTTAAGGAGAAAGTCATTTCAGAAAGTTATGTTGGTCTTTTATTAAGGAAATTTGCTGCTGTTATAAAACATCGTATAAAATACTTTGCAGGAATGATGATTATAATAATTATGTTTATGCCTCAGATTCTTGATACACAAGTTTTAATAGTATTGCATTATTATGAGATGTTGTTTCTGCAAAGCAAAAACTAGAGCAAAATCCAACTACATATGTGTTTTGATCTGATTATTATAGATTTTGGGCTTGTTTTCGCCTAAAGCTACAACTGGGAGCGCATCCATGCATCGTGGAACGCTCATTTTACAATGAAACGCCATTTTTCATATTAAATATAAAAATCCTCGATATTTTTCTAATAAAATATCTTGAAAGTTGTTGATAGGCCATGCATGAATAAGAAGACTTTGGGATTTTGATACGGAAATTTCAGATTTAGTTTGATTTTTTTTTTTTACCTTTGTTCAATTTAGTTTTGGATTAAACTTTAAATTTAAATCATAAGAAAGCGACTATTTTTATTATTTTATTTTATTTTGTCAAAGGGGCATCGTTAAGATCTGTTATAATTTGGATAATCTTAACAACTTATCAGTAAGATCTGTTATAATTTTTATTTTTGTAAACTTGAGTAAGGTTCGATAAATCGCTTCGATTCCATTTGTTTCTAATGTTTCCAGTCCAATGCCATTTGTATTGTTTGGTTTGGTTTGGTGTAACTCGTGTAAGGTGCAGAATGATGGTTTTTACCAAAAAAAAAAAAAAAAAAAAGGTGCAGAATGATGTTTGGAATTCAATTGTTTATTAATTTAAAACAAATTACAAGTATTACAAACGCAAACCAAACTCTCACTGTGTTTTACGATTCCAATGTACATTGCTTCTTTGGGCTTTCTTCACAATCCCGCAAGGTTTAAACTTCCTCTGGCCCCCGAAAAAAGTTCATATTACATTCCCATAACTGGCGTATATACAGAGCAAAAGAGAATCTCAGTTGTGCTTTTTTGAATTAAAACGGTGTATGTATGTAAACCGGGAAACCATCAGAAAAGTGCTTCGGTTAAGCATTAAAATTGGATCATACCGGTGAAAAGTGCAATTGGGATTGCGTCTCTTTGCATCCAAAGGACCCAAACGGACCCCTCATCACCTATATATCAACCTTCACTCGCTTCATCGGAGCGTGGACTTTCACGTACGCAAATTCTTTAGTCAATTTACTTCCTTTTAGAAAAATGGTAATCACAAAATGTTAGTAAAAGATATATTTCTCATAATACAATCCATGAATATATCACAAAATCCTTAATTTTCCAAATTTTCTAGAAATAACAAATCTAATAATTCGATGAAAATGGAAAAGAATAATATTTTGAACAAAATAATTTCCCCATTGTTGCCTATGACTAGCTCGCACGTTTTAAGCCTAATCTCTCACGAACGATACATAAAAAAAAAAATCAACACATTGACCCTTTGACCTTAAAGCGCGTATCTAACACTCGCTTCTATTTTCTCTCATCCCTTTATATTACACCATCGAACCACTTCATATCAACCCTTGAAAACTTCACTAGTCACACATTCGATTCACTCATCGTTGTGTCTATATATAAAATATTTCAATTTGGTTTCTAAATAATTCTACCGTTGATTGATTTTTTTTTCTTTAAGAGATGAATTTATTTACAAGGATATCATCTCGGACTAAGAAGTCCAATCTTTACTACGTAACCCTAGTTGCGCTTCTCTGCATCGGTAGCTACCTTCTCGGTATTTGGCAAAACACGGCGGTGAATCCACGCGCCGCCTTCGATGATTCAGACGGTACACCGTGCGAGCAATTCACCAGACCGGATTCGACGAAAGATCTCGACTTCGACGCGCATCACAACATTCAAGATCCACCTCCGGTGACGGAAACCGCCGTTAATTTCCCGTCGTGCGGCGCCGAGTTGAGCGAGCACACGCCGTGCGAAGACGCGAAGCGATCGCTGATATTCGCGAGGGAGAGATTGGAGTATAGGCAAAGGCATTGTCCCGAGAGAGAAGAAATCTTGAAATGCAGAATTCCGGCGCCGTACGGTTACAAAACGCCGTTCCGGTGGCCGGAGAGTCGTGACGTGGCGTGGTTCGCTAATGTGCCTCACACGGAACTCACGGTTGAGAAAAAGAATCAGAATTGGGTCCGGTACGAGAATGATCGGTTTTGGTTCCCTGGTGGCGGTACGATGTTTCCACGTGGCGCTGATGCTTACATTGACGATATCGGACGGTTGATTGATCTCAGCGACGGCTCTATCCGTACAGCCATCGATACCGGTTGCGGGGTACGTTCAAATTCTCTTCACTCTGATTAAACCGAACCCCCCGGTTTGATTTGATTTTGCCTTTCTATCAAGAATGCATATTCGTTATCTTTATTTTTAAGCTTCAAATTAAAGGAAAAAAAAAAAAGATTTTCCCTCAATCGAATAATCTGTTGGGACGTTCATATATTAACTAACAAAATACTGTATATTCATGTATATCCATATCTAGTCACATCTAATCTAAATTCCATTTGATTAGTGTATTCTTATATATGTGAAAAATAATTAAATTTTGGAATTAGTGCATTTTGTAGATTTAATCTTAATTTTGCATATTCTTTTTTCAACATTTTTGGTTTCTGAGTGTGACCCACTAAGTCACCTAATCGTCTAATGTCACTGTTGACCTACTCATACTTTACCGTTAAACCTGTAAAGTTGAAAAAATAAACTAGTAGTTGTGAACAAAGAGTCAAAATGAAGAATATCTTTTCTTGTCTCTTAGTTTGACTTAATTTGTCAAAACAAGAATATCATATGCCTTTGAGTTTTGTTGGGATGTTCAATCAAATGTGTCTTTGGTTTTTCAGGTGGCTAGCTTCGGTGCATATCTTTTATCAAGAAACATTACAACGATGTCATTTGCACCAAGGGACACACACGAGGCTCAGGTCCAGTTTGCACTCGAGCGTGGCGTGCCGGCGATGATCGGAATCATGGCTACAATCCGCTTACCGTACCCTTCTAGAGCCTTTGACTTAGCACATTGCTCTCGTTGCCTTATCCCGTGGGGCCAAAACGGTTCGACTCTAAACCCTAAACAAGTACGAAATGACTCCCTTTTGAGTTCTAACACTTTGTGTGTGTGCTGCAGATGGGGCTTACTTGATGGAGGTGGATAGGGTTTTAAGACCAGGAGGGTATTGGATACTTTCTGGACCGCCGATAAATTGGCAGAAACGGTGGAAGGGATGGGAGCGGACGATGGATGATTTGAATGCAGAACAGACTCAGATCGAGCAGGTCGCGAGAAGCTTGTGTTGGAAGAAAGTTGTGCAGAGAGATGATCTTGCTATTTGGCAAAAACCCTATAACCACATTCACTGTAAGAAAACCAGACAGGTTTTGAAGAATCCGGAGTTTTGTCGTCGTGATCAAGATCCCGACATGGCCTGGTAATCAATCAGTTTCTATATCTAAGATTTAAAAATGTTAGAATTTGGCTATAAATTTCGAATGATTCAGGTATACGAAGATGGATTCTTGTTTGACACCATTACCTGAAGTTGATGACGCGGAGGATCTAAAGACAGTGGCCGGAGGGAAGGTAGAGAAGTGGCCGGCTAGGTTAAACGCAGTTCCTCCGAGAGTAAACAAAGGCGATCTCAAGGAGATCACACCTGCAGCTTTCTTGGAGAACACGAAACTGTGGAAACAGAGAGTTTCTTATTACAAGAAATTAGATTACCAGTTGGGTGAAACCGGGAGATACAGAAACTTAGTCGACATGAATGCTTACCTTGGTGGATTCGCGGCGGCTTTAGTCGATGATCCGGTCTGGGTCATGAACATTGTCCCGGTCGAGGCTAAGCTCAATACGCTCAGTGTAATTTACGAGCGTGGTCTAATCGGAACGTATCAAAACTGGTTAGTTTAAACCGAACTTAAACTAAACCAGAATTTTCTTGTGGAAAGTTATGATTTGATCCGGTTTTTCTCCTTTTTGTTAGGTGTGAAGCGATGTCGACGTATCCAAGAACGTATGATTTTATCCATGCTGACTCGGTTTTCACATTGTACCAAGGTAAATGTAAACCGGAGGAGATATTGTTGGAGATGGACCGGATTCTTAGACCGGGTGGTGGAGTGATTATAAGAGATGACGTGGACGTTTTGATCAAGGTTAAGGAATTAACCAAAGGATTGGAATGGGAAGGTAGAATTGCTGACCACGAGAAGGGTCCTCATGAAAGAGAGAAGATTTACTATGCGGTGAAACAATATTGGACCGTTCCTGCTCCTTATGAAGATAAAAACAATACTAGTGCTCTCTCCTGATTTTGCGTTTTCTTATTCTTTTTTTTTTCTTACAATGTTATGCTTTTTGTTTTGATTTTTGATTTTTTTACAACAATAAATTCTCATGATTGTTGTCACTATTTTTATCATATGAAATAAACAAAAATAAAACTCACTAGATCTATTAGTATACCTAATCGTATCATTATAAGACTTATTCAATACGTATACATACTTTTTAGACGGCTAAGAGCGTATCTCGTTCATCTACTATCTCGACGAAGGTAAGAAACTGCTTCACATACTCACATGTTGAAGCTTAATTAGCTAAACTAAAAAAATTGTTTGTTCAACAGATATGTGAATGCATGATTGCACATGGTGCTGCTCACTTTTTGAAAGGGAGGCTGTTTGATCAGGGTGATGCGTATACGGTACATGTGTGTGAAGTCTGTGGGCTCATCACCATTGCAAATATGAAGAAGAATTCTTTTGAATGCAGAGGTGGCAAGAACAGAATAGATATAAATATTGTCAGGTAAGTTTCCAAAGCATAAAACTGTTGTTCAAGTGGTTCATCTTCATCTTTAGCTCTTTCATGCTCGTTTTTCTGATGGCATATAATTTAAAACCTTCTCGGGTATACATTCCATATGCTTGCAAATTGCTCTTTCAAGAGCTTATCTTATGGCAATGGCAATTGCACCACGGATGCTTACTAAACACCTGAAATCGGCTAAAGGCAGACAGCGAGGAGCTTTGCACTCTGATTTTGTAGAAAATTGAACTTCCTTCTCTTTTGTTCGCATCTTTGTTACAAAACTAAATTTACAAATTTGTGTAATGTCTCTGTACTTCTTCTGAAAGCTAGTACATTCTATGATATATTTTCAAATCAATTCTTTAGTAAAAGTTCTGTCTCCTATAACTAGTAATTTATTCTCATGTGGCAACAACAAAATTTAACCTATGATAGTTTGGTGGAATAGAAGATTTACACGGTATAAATTTGGTGGTGAATCTGAGGAGTAAGGTGAGGGAATAATGAATTTAATTTATACATTTACACAAATTTACAACAAAATCTAACCTATGCTAATATAATTTTTTTTTGTTGAAAAATCATATAATTAATAACACATATATACATATATATATATATATAATACAATATATTTTTGACGCCATTAGTTACAAATGATACTTGTTAGTTGTTATGCTTGTTTGACACCATTACCTGAAGTTGATGACACGATCTACGAGTGTGGTTTAACTGGTAAGTTTAAACCGAACTTAAACTAAACCGGAATTTTCTTGTGAAAGAAAGACCTTAGAAAAGTAATTATTGCGTGTAAGTCGTTGAAAATTTAATTTTGTGTGTATCCTATTTATTTATTTTCTTTTAATTAGTGGGCCAATACCGAACCATCGAAACAACTTTATGGGCTAGAAGAAAACAAAAATTGTGGGCATGTTATAGTAACTTAACTACAGAATTTTCACATGAGGTAAATATCATATTCAGGTCCACAAGCAGGTCTTTGAACAATGATGATTTTGTTTCCATAATGTTGTTAATTACATCGTAATGTTATAGCTAAAAGAAAAATTTATAATTTGTTTCAATCACGTGGATCAATTAAATATTAAATCGATTACTTTCTCAAAGTTTTTGGTAAAAAAAATCAAATTAAAATTTAATATTTCAGTTTAGCCAAAACCTTTATGTTTTTAGTAAATTTTACGTAGAGTTTTAGTAAATTAAGATGTAGGTTTGGAGCAGATCAGCCGAAGTTGAGATAGTGATCACAAAATATAAATAAACAAATGAGTTAAACAATAGAACTATATCAGATTTGTGTGAGGTACATTAGTATTCATAACAAATATATAATTGTGACTTTATAAAAAAGATGTTAGGATTTGCAGAAAGTGAAATATTCAAATTGCAAATTAGAAGTTCACATCTTTGTGAAGAGAGAATGATGACGACCTAAAAAGCCTTTCTAAGATTACCATTTGAAAAAATATAAACACATTCCGAATTTTTCATGTCTTATGCATCATGATTAATACGCATGATTGGAAAATTTACCATAAAGTAAAAGAGCGATGATATTACATTAAAAGCTCAATCAAATAGGCTTTTTTAAAGGTTAGAACAATTCTGGTACAAACATATGTGTCATCCATAAAACATATTTAGAAAACTATTGGACAAGATACAAGCATCCAAAGATTTAAAAGCAGAACAGAACAAGTGATAAGCTCATGCTTAAGAAACAAAGTCAAAGTTTATCAGTGGTGTTGGTTTGATAAAACAGTATAACTCTGTTCCTAACTCTTTCTAATTATTAGCTTTTTTTTTTGGGCAAATCTAATTATTAGCTAACATTTAAACTTTCTCATGTAAACCATAATACAAAACAAAATAAAAAATAAAAATTCAAGTGAGTACTACTATAGACTTTCTTTTTTTTTTTTTTTTTTCCGGTGTATTTGGTTAACTCACAGCTTGGAAGAGGCCAAGGCGAAAATCTATGTTTGCAGCACAACCACTGACCATGGCTTTCAGGCAGTCATGACTGAAGAAGAATCAGAAATTGCTCTTTGATCGATTTTAAACCTCTCTCTATGTAGGGGCCATCAACGGGTGGAACTTTGGTAGGTCGCCTGGGTTTGCGTTTCCGCTGGGGTATCACGTATGCCCTTAAGAAAGTTCGCTTCAGTTCTCGCTTGTTGGTATTGAGCCATTGCCTTGTGACAGGGAGTGCATTGGAGTAGTATCTTGAGCCAAAATGAAATGGGAGACCGCCAAATGTTTTTCCATGAAGCTACAAGAGAGCCATCATCAGTTAGATTTCAAAACATGAAGCAAACGCTCTAGAAAGGATTGGCACATTCAAAAATCCAGAAATTTTGGAGCAATCGACACTAACTATTTTGCCATGTTTTCCTCTGTTTCTTAAATATATCAAATAAAATACTAATAAGCCCATAATGAAATGAAAACAAGAAGCCCAATACACAAATGTTTAGATGAAAAAACCAATTCAGGATCTTAAGTCATAACAATGTAAAATCGATTAAAAAAAAACGAAATTGTGTACCTGTGTGTGGTTATGTAGTAGGAGACCCACATGCTTGTTCACCTAAAGATAACAGATCATTTCACCATCAATAAACGAGCACCGATGGAAGTTTTTTTGAAACCAAAACAAAAATCAAATCTTTTTATAAATCCCTCCTTTAAAACGAAAAAAGTAGAAAGATGGAAATTTTTTGAGACCAAAACAAAGAAAAATCGAAGAGTCAAGTAACTAACCTTGTCAGCAAGAGTGATGTTTTTCTTCGCTGCTTGTCCAAAGATCCTAGCTAGATTGAGCATCAGCTACAATGAAGAACCTTTTTGTTTAAACACAAAAAAAAAAATACAACCTTGAACAACAAAGAAAAATCAAATGAGACAGGCCAGAAGGCCCATTAAACTAGATCCGAAATTAAACCGATGAATGTGTACTATTAAAACAGTCGAGGTAACAGAAAAGGAAAACAGTAAAAAAAAAAAAAAAGTAATAATTTGCCTCGTTTAAATTTGAACTAAATTTCCGATCTTCCAAAACTGATAAAATTTGACACAAAAATCAATCCCGTAATAATTTAATACTAGATTTGAACCCGCGGTACACCGCAGGACTATAATTTTTTTTAAAAAATCTAAATATAATTAGTTTTGTTTATTAATAGAGAGTATAATAAAATATTTCGACCTATTTTATAAATGTACCATCCATATATCTATATTAATAATTTTGAGTATATTAATTGTGTTTTAGGTTTAAATGGTATATCTATATATACACTTAAACGACATTTGGCTTTCTTCTTCTTCTTGCCTTAGTTTAGGAGAAAGATTTTTCTTGCGGTACACCGCGGAGCTATTATTTTTTTTTTAAAAAATTTCTCCTTAAACTTCCAAATCTAGATTTTACCCCGCGGTACACCGCGGGTCAATTTTTTTATAACTAAAAAATTATTTTGCAAAATTTTAAGTTGTATTTGTTTTGTTAATATTGTTTATTTTGTTTAGTGTTTCTGATTTTATAATTAAATTTTGATTTTAAATTCTAGGATTTCATCCATAGTATATTGTTTAATATTAATATTGATCTAAACCCGTTGCACCATATAACCCCGTCCCATAAAATTAAACATCATTTGTTATTTTTTTGAATAATATTTTTATCCACTACGGGGGTCAGGTTCATGCGGATAAGCCCGTAGAGAGTTGCGGGTTTGCGGATCGATCCGCCAAAAGAGAAGCTATCTTTTGAAACCCTTTGTTTTGTTTAGAGGTTTTAAGAAAATATCTAGGCCTGGGCATTCGGGTTTGGTTCTTTTTTTTTGGGTATCGGGTCTATTCGGGTAGGGGTCAAGACCCATTCGGGTATTCTAAAAATTCGGTTCGGGTTCGGGTCGGTTCGGGTATTTTAATAAAAAAGCAAAATACCCGAAAATAACCAAAAATACCCGGAATATTTTCGGGTTCGGGTCGGGTTTGGGTTTTTAACTCATATATACCCAAATCTAACCGAAATACCCGATTTCTCGAAAATACATTGGTTACTCTTTATCCAAATATAACCAAAAATATCTAAAATACCTAATATATTCTGTTTTATGATTGTAATTTTAGGTATTTTGGGTATTATAAAAATAAAAATAACTAATATTTTTAGGTGTATATTTGTATTCGGGTACATTCGGGTACATTCGGGTATTGGATTCGGTTCGGGTTCGGTTCGGGTAGGAGGTTAGGACCCATTCGGGTATTTTTAAAAATCGGGTTCGGGTTCGGTTCGGGTATTCGGTTCCGGGTATTTTGCCCAGGCCTAAAAATATCCCTAAAAAATAATTTTCATTATATGAAAAAAAGAAGTAGAAGAAATTGTAGTATCAACATTCCCGATTTTTACATCACTCTTTTTTTTTTTGTCATCTGGATTTATTATTTATTGCAAATTCTGAGAACTGTTACAATTAATTTTTTTTTTGCAGATAAAAATCAGAAGTTAACTAAGTCGAGATTTTTAAAAAGATTGTGTAGAGATTTTTTGTAAATTGTTGAGAACATATTTGATTTCAGAATCTTTACTTAAATAGATAAGGAAAGATTTTGTAGAGACTTTTGCTAAATATATGAGAAATAAATTTCAATTAAAAATCTTTACTTAAATAAAACAAATCTAAATAATTAATGCTCAACTTCAGGATTTATTTGCTAATTGTGATCCAAAAATGTATATATAGAAGCTTCGATTAGACGTTAATGGAGCTCACACACGACCTCTGTCGTTTTCACTATCCCATTCCCATGTAAAGAACCTCCGTCCTCCGGTTCAATTTTCCAGTGAAATTCAACAACCACGACCCTGTCAAATTTATTCGTCAAGATCCAATCCCTAATTTTGAATCGTGTTTGCTCCGTCACCGTAATAATGTATCCACCGCCGATTCATGTCTCCTCCTCTTCTTCTTCTCCGGCGACGGATGTCTCGTCGCCACTTCTCAATCGAAACCGGCGTGCTCTCTCCCGTTCTTCGCAACCGCTACGTGGCGCGGCGTCTCGGCTTCTTCGCCGAGCTAGCAGTCGCCGGATGATGCTCCGTGAGTCATCGGTTCGAGTCCGTGAGAACGCGGCTGAGCAGATTGAGGAGCGACAAAGTGAGTGGGCGTATTCGAAACCGGTTATAGTCTTAGATGTGCTCTGGAATCTAGCTTTTGTATTCGTCACAATTGCTATTCTAGGGTTTAGTTCTGATGAGAATCCTCATGTTCCTCTTAGATTCTGGATTATTGGGTATAATTTACAGTGTTTGTTCCATGTTGGATGTGTAATTGCTGAGTATCGTCGTCGTCATCGACGACAAAGTGATGATTTTCCAAACGAAGATTCTGTTTTGGGTTCAAGTTCCAGTCACGGATCTAGTGAAGATGAATCTGATGATTACGCCATTGTAGATGATTCTCAGATTGAACCTGGAACTAGGTAAAGCTTTATTCTTGCTTGATCCTTTTTTTATTCTCACAAGAACTGTTCTTTCATTGATGATTCAATTAATGTTCATTGTAGTCTTGCTAAGCACCTTGAATCAGCAAATGCAATCTTCTCGTTTGTTTGGTGGATCATTGGGTTTTATTGGGTCACTGCTGATTCTGAGGAACTCTCTCAAAGTTCGCCTCAACTCTACTGGTTTGTTTTCGAAAACTTTCTTATGTGTTGTTAGATGGATTCTTGTTTCATTTACTTTGTGTTACTGGTCTGCAGGCTCTGTGTTGCGTTTCTCGCCTTTGATGTTATCTTTGTCGTCCTTTGTGTTGCTGTCGCTTGTCTTATTGGTATCGCTGTTTGCTGCTGTTTGCCTTGCATCATTGCGGTTTTGTACGCTTTGGCAGATCGGGTAAGTCAAGACAAATATCCGTTTATTCAAGACCGGTGTTCAAGATAGATTGTGTTTACAGGGCTTTTTATTGATGTTTCAGGGAGGCGCATCGGATGAGGAGATAGAAAGGCTCCCGAAATTCAAATTTCTGACGGTAAGAAACTCAGAGAAAGTGAATGGTGAGATACGAGAAACTCATGGAGGGATAATGACTCAACTTGGTGTTGATTCTCCAACCGAGCGTGTGCTATCAAGCGATGAAGCTGTAAGTTAAACCCATCCCTGTCTGAAATCTAATCAATTATTCAAAGCTGGAGATGATCATTGGTACAAACAAATGAATCTTTCTCTCTTTCAGGAATGTTGCATTTGTCTCTGTGATTATGAAGATGGAACAGAGCTGAGAGAAATGTCATGTAGACACCACTTCCATGAAGCTTGCATAGACAAATGGCTACGTATTAACGCCACTTGCCCTCTCTGCAAATTCAACATTCTCAAAACCGGTGAACGAAGTGGCAACGATGCAGTATGATTATCGGTGATCTTTTGACTCTCTCTCTCTCCATTGTTAAAGTTTTAGCTTTAATATCGGTGTGGGAAACTTGAGACAACCGGATGGGGCTTGAGTTCTTTCTCTACTATTTTGTTGTATAAATGCTGTAAGTAGTTATATTACACTACTGTTATTACATGTTGAGGTTATTTTTCTGTAATAGTTTGAGGCTTTTTTTTTTTCCTTTTTCTTTTTTCAATAATAGTTTGAGGCTTTGCCGTGTGGTTTTGAGTCTTTGCAGGCTTTGCCGTGTGGTTTTGAGTCTTTGCACATTGTGAATGTAGACGCCCACATATGATTGAAGCAACGTTTTTATCACTTTACAAAACAGAATAAAGAATGCAACTTCTTAATTGATTAAAAAAATTATTGATAGTTTATTACAATTAGTTGTTTGGTTTGGTCATATAATACCAAGATATATAATTCACTTGAATTAAGTCTTGGTTTAAAAAAAAAGTAGGATAAAATTTTTTTGTTGTCGGATTAATTGGTAATTTGGTCATATAATAAAAACATTTGGTAAATAAAATTTGATTGTTTATTATTAGGATACTAAATTACGATGGTTTTTCAAGCACTATTTATCCACTTCTGGTACATTTTCATAATTCATTATTACATAAATATATCTTCTAGTTTCGAAAATAAACAAGACCAGAAAATGAGAAAAAGAAAGCTCAGATGCGCACCTATATCGTCTGTATATCAGACGTTTGTGATGAACCCAAATCCATCAATATGCGCAGTTTTCCTCATAACTTCGCGCCACCGGTGTCGATCCCAGCTTTCACCAAGATTACAGAAACACGGTCACCACCAGACGCCTAATTGTTTTTGTTTAAAGCTGAGAACAAAAATATATATAGTTAAAATATTGTAGTGGGAATGAGAGATTTTATATCTAATAATCTAATCTTATTTATTTCACAAAAAACAAAAAAATCTGATTGTTTCTATGTTGATTTAAATAACAAAATCGGAGTCGCAAGAAATAAACGATTGTTGAAGCTTTTAAGCATGAGTTAATTCATCAGAAGAACACTTCAAAGTGAAAGATGGATTTTATTTAATTATTCTTTTCATAGTACGTAAGTTTATCAGATTTCATGATAAATCAAACGTTTTGTTTTTTGGAAAAAAAGGCAAAAAAAATATCAAGATAAATCTGTGCATGCATATATATACGAGAAAAAAAGAAAACAAAAATAAAATTAAGACGGCCGTTGATACGCACACCAAACAGGAACTCCGGTGACAACACGACCGCCGCCATAACCAGCAGTCGAAGCCATTGATGAAGATGTCCTCGGTCTCCACATTTGATTATTCGACGCCGTGGTAGCTTGCCAAGAACACGCAGCATAATCCACCGGAGCCACAGCAAACGACGACGATTTATCATTACCGTCAGGTTTCACCATGATAGACACATTGACGATTCCACATTTGTCACCGTACTCATCTCTCAACCTGTAACTCAAGAAATTCAAATGCCCTTGTGGAGCAAAACCTCCGATGAAATCCGTCACCGGAATCTTGGCGTAACCAACATTTTTGTCACTCCCGCTACTTGTGCGATAATAAACCTCAATGGAGATAAACCTTACACTTGCGTTTATTGGCATCTCCATATCGAATTTATCTTTCCAAATTGGGTAACTCCCTCCTAATTCGTCCAATTTGGAAGCCCAAGATTTCTCATCGATTCTCACTACGCTGTATGTTTTCTTCTTCAATGGTTTTCGATCTACCTTGAGTCCTTCCGCTGAGATTACCTCAATCTCCAGTGATCGTTTCACTGTTGAATACGACATGGTGTGTTTGTATGTTTCTGTGAGTATGTATAAGTCTAATCCTCTTTGCAGGAGATTCCTTATTGTTTTGTGTCGTGAGCTTTGTTGGACAAGATGAGTTTGTACTTTATAGCTTAGCTAAATTGACCGACGAACACCCTCCCTTTTTTCGTAGTTGTTTCCACTCACTTTCTATCTTTTTATGTTCTATCTTTTTTTCTGGGAAAGTGTCAAAAAAAAAAATTATTTTCTGACATTTTTTTTGGTTTAAATGTTATTTTTCTCACACTAGACCGTTGTACAATTTTAAATTAATTTATCCTATAATGGGTATATATTCTTTTCTTTTCCTCGTAACAGGCCGATCGAGTATATATTTTTATTCTGAATTTGATTTATACAGAAAATATTGTTACAATATTGTTCCATGCTTTTCTCAGGGGATGATGGAATAAATTAGATATGTTTTTAAAATAGATAGGAATAATGCGTGGTCGATCGGATGGTTCCTGGATGCTTTGGCCGGTGGCATGATCAACGGTGGCGTGCCGCGTGACTACATAGATGCCTGTTATTAATTTGCTTTGATGACGACATCACTACATAATTTACTTAATTTCCATTACGTCAGAAATATTAATGGTTTATTCAGTAGCATTAATTTTCCAAAGAATAGACACGTCTCCACTACAAAAGACCTCTACAAATTCGAATTTGTTTTGTTCAAATACTTTGGTTTTCCAAAATAGGATAGGAAAAATAAAGCCTCAGGCCGTAGAAATTTCACGGATGTCTTTTTTTTTTTGGTCATCAAATTAGTTTTGTCAACAAGTGCAATTTAGAAACTTTTTCTTCTTGTATATTATAATAGGCATTCACGAAATCAGAAACTTAGTTAGAAGAAAATTATGAAACTAGTAACTTAATCTTTTGGGGAAGAGTCAATGGAGTCGCTGATACGGCACGTGTCGTACACAAGCGAATAAATTGACTTGTTTCTTATTCCTGTTTTTTAAGGAAACTGGGGCGAGAATTCGAACGAAGTTTCAGGTATTTCTTGGTTCATTCTGGCCAAACGACGTCGGGACGCGTTTTTTTGTTTGTTTTGTTTTAAGCACCAATAAAATAATCGACTAATTTCAATGGCCGGTTAATAATTTCAATAACAATTTCATCACAGAATTTAACAGACTATATAGAAACTAATCTCGTAAATATTCTTCACTTTCGAGACTAATGTAACTAAGTGCTCTTATAATATAATGATTGAAACGTTTAGAGAGCAATTAAACCCTCTCGTTGACACGAAAAGCTGCAATGTCTGTTGGCTTTGCACGAAGAACAACTTACCGTCCGAGAACACACTAGAGCCGCTTTCTCACATTTGCGTATATATAAATGATCGATCATTTCTTTTGACGTAGCAGCTGTTAATATATTAATACAAATTGGCATTGGCATTGTAGTCGTAGTTACGTGATTGTAGGTAATATCTGGGAAAGGTAAAAACTAAAAACAGGTCTTGAAAATCTTGGCCAACAAACACATGCATGCCTGCCTATACATTGTACGTAATACCTATGTCAGCATCGTGTCGTGAGCTAAATTAATTAGCTGTGGAAATAATCATATATGTAACAAAAGTTTTAAACTGCCACGATGTTATCGTCCACTCTTTAATGTATTTTTTGCGAGATATGAATATTATCATATGACCCAAGATGACCGTTTGGGACTAGCTTGCAGTGATGAATAAAATCATTACAGACTGTTTCTGGAAATTTGTTGTTTTTTGCCTCGTTATTGCACGGCACATGGATTAGGCACGCATATCAACTATATCGTACTTTTTCTACATTGTTGTCGTGTTGACTTGATAAAAGTATATATATATATATAGTCAATCTAGGTCAATATCTACTAGTTATTTCTTATACCATTTTTGGTGGATAGCGGGAATGAAACAGCTAATTGTAACTTACAAGGTATGGTTTACGAATATTAATTGTAAGTGTGGTTTTTGAAAATGCCAATTCAAATTCAAATAACCGCACCATGTAGGAGTTACATACTAGTCGATTTATATATTATCATTAAAGATAAAGTTAAAAATCTATAAATTTTGACCGAATAATATAAAAATACGCATAGTCACCAAATATTTTTCGCTGCTTAATAATAAGAAGATAGAATTTAAAAATGGCGACCAAAAGCAAAAATAATAAGAAAATATATATAAGCAAATAGTTAATATTCAATCAGATTCGAAATATATAATCTGCCATTTTTTCTGCTAAGCATAATCTGCCATTTTTTCTTTTGTAATCAGAGAGAGACTGTCAAACCAAAATCTAAACTAATTTACAAGATATGTGTAAATTGTAAAGTCATGTCTATACCACTGAATTAGAGATCAATTGATGGAAAAACTCAATCCACATTGTCAATTATGTGGAAAAAAGATTGTGTTTTATTTATAATTTCTTTCTGGAACACATATATATGTACGATATAGCTGTGATAGTACATGCATATTTAATTTCAAGTACTCGCGAAAGAAAACAGAGCAGCAAATAGTCTTTGCAACATTTTCCACATATGATCTAATCCTTCATGACATCGTTTTGCTTATGTCACATTTATGACGTTTGTATGTATATATGTGTTCGGCTGTTGCCTGTTGGTGTAACAAATAAACGACAAGTAACGCCAAACATAAGAGAAAAAAGTTAAGTTAAACCTAAAGACTGCTTATTTTATCGTAACTTCTCACTTTTGGTCGTCCTCGGCAACACAGAATTTTTTTTTTTTTTTTCGAAAAAAGTCCTCAGCAACAAATTTGGAGTATATATAATTCAAAGTAGGCGAACTCCTATAAATTGTTTGCAAAAAAAAAAAGCAACAACAAAGTATAAATTGTCAAAAGTAGTATTCTCCCCAAGTTTCCACAACTGCACTTTGAGTTAAATTGGATCACGTGTGAAGAAGTTGTTGGACTTTGTTTACATGCTTTGCATCGATCGAGTCTTAAATTAAAGTGGTTCTATGGACATTTGATAAAATAAACGGGAAATAGAGGCAAAAGAAAAAGAAATCAAAGATAGGATCGTGGTGTACTCGATCGTCTAAGTATTAATCTTATGATTTCGTTCTCTTATATCATGTTTGCTCAAGTTGACATACCATTCAACATGGTATAGCTAATTAACAAGTTTTGGATGTGCTTCCTATCAAGGTTTCGGTGTAAGCTTAATAGGGGTTAAAATTTCAATCTCTTTGAAAATCGGTTTAAGTAAGATACATTTTAGTAGTAGTAGACTGTACAAAACACATATTTGAAAGAGAAATTAGTATAAACAGATGATAACTATTTTCTGTCACAAGATGTTTATTATTAATCAAGATTTTCCGGCTTGTGAACTTTTGTTTTGTAAGATCAAGTTCAAACACTAAAAAATTTCTTTGTGTAAGATAACGATTTCCTTAAGTTCCATCATTTTTCGAAAAATCACAAAATGGGCTAATTAAATCAAATCAGTCGGTCAGTCAGTACCAAAATACATTATTGGGAAACAAATAAAACGTAAAACGCAGCGTTTTGAAAAGCATTATATCCACTAACTTAACTAACACAGTTTTCTCTGCGAGGCAGCAGCCATGGCAACTTCTTCTGCTCACCTCTCGTTTCTCGCCGGACGTATATCTCCGTTCTCCTCCGAACGGATCGGGTTATTCCCACTTAGAGGTGAATTTCGTCCACCAATGACCCGGTTCCGGTGCTCGGCCGGACCGAGCGGATTCTTCACGCGTCTCGGTCGGTTGATTAAAGAGAAGGCCAAAAGCGACGTGGAGAAGGTTTTCTCCGGATTCTCTAAGACTAGGGAAAATCTAGCAGTCATCGACGAGCTCTTGCTCTTCTGGAATCTGTCTGAAACAGACCGAGTTCTCGATGAATTGGAAGAGGTTTTTTCAACTCTCTTAATTCGAATTAATTGTCGATTCTCTTGGTTTCAGATGCAAATGGAGTCTTCCTGAAATCTAATTGTGAAAACTTTCAATTGCAGGCGCTTTTGGTTTCTGATTTTGGACCCAAGATTACTGTTAGAATTGTTGAGAGGCTAAGAGAGGATATCATGTCAGGGAAACTCAAATCAGGAAGCGAGATTAAGGTACATCAGTACATGTAAGGAATTAGGCTCCATACTTTATAGATACTTGATCCGAAATGTGAATGGTGTAGGATGCATTGAAGGGAAGTGTGTTGGAGATGCTCGCTAAGAAAAACACCAAGACAGAGCTTCAATTGGGTTTTAGGTTCTCTTCTTTTTGCTCTGTTACTTGTTATTCTGTTGAATTGTAGTTATGAAAGATTGTGGTTTTAATTCTGGTTATGTGTTATGGTGTATCAGGAAACCAGCTGTGATAATGATTGTTGGAGTCAACGGAGGTGGGAAGACGACATCTCTTGGTAAGGCAATAGGCATTAATTGTTCAGAGTGGCAACTCAAAAGACTAGCTTGGTTTGCATTGGGTTAGCCGCAGAAAGATCTTATGTGTAAGAGTTGGCTTTTGTTTTTCAGGAAAGTTGGCTCATAGATTGAAGAATGAAGGAACTAAGGTACACCTTTCGTGTTTGATATCAATGTCGACCCTTTTTGTTGTTCTCTTGAGATTTGGAAGGGATATTAGAGAACGTAATAGGTGATGCGAAATTTTGCCAGGATAGGTAGAAATAGAATTGAGTATCAGTATGTTCATCAGCAATCCTGCGATGATTTGTCATAGGTATTAATGGCAGCAGGTGATACATTTAGAGCAGCAGCAAGTGACCAGTTAGAGATATGGGCAGAGAGGACTGGGTGTGAGATTGTTGTGGCCGAAGGAGAGAAGGCTAAAGCAGCAACAGGTAAAACCAATGCGTTCTTATTTTGGCTTGCCAGTATCAGTGTTGGGTGCAACTTGAGCTCGCTATCTAAACATTTTCTTTCTGTTTCTGAATAGTTCTCTCAAAGGCTGTTAAAAGGGGGAAGGAGGAAGGCTATGATGTTGTACTTTGTGACACATCTGGACGTAAGCATACAAGAGTTTGCTAGCTGACTTAAGAACATGCTTATGTACTGTTTGTACTGATCTGAGGAACATACACCTCTTTATGTAAGGTCTCCATACTAATTACAGTTTGATGGAGGAGTTGATTGCGTGCAAAAAAGCAGTGGGCAAGATTGTCTCTGGTGCACCTAATGTGAGTGAGCCTTTTTACTTATCCCATTGTGTTATCTTGCTTGTGTTATTACATTCTGGCCATCTCCAATTTTGATCATGCGCTAGCTAAAAATAATATTCACGGAATTGTTAGGAGATCCTACTTGTCCTTGATGGAAACACTGGTTTGAACATGCTTCCGCAAGCTAGAGAATTCAACGAGGTACCATACGAAACCACCTAAACCTAGTGTTTCTGGCTCCCAAAACTAGAAATTCTTTGTAAAATCTTGAGATTTCTGGGTCACATTTTTATCAGGTTGTTGGTATTACCGGTTTGATATTGACGAAACTAGATGGCTCTGCTAGAGGAGGTTGTGTGGTAAATACCCCCATAAAGTTTTGGTCTCATTTCTCACCTAAAGCTCTTATTTTCCATTAGCTCTGTCTTTGAAACTGGTTCTCCATGTCTTGCAGGTCAGTGTGGTTGAGGAATTGGGCATTCCCGTAAAGTTTATCGGAGTAGGAGAAGCTGTAGAAGATCTCCAACCTTTTGATCCGGAGGCTTTTGTGAATGCTATATTCTCCTAAACCATAAAACCTCGTCTTTTTGAAAAAGCTATCATCTTCAACAGGCCAGAGCCAAGTGGAAACATTCCCAGTGTTTTCGCCGGAGATGCAGATGGAAGCATTCCTTAGAGTTTCTTGGAGATCTTAGGTCGTCAAGCTTTCTGCAAGGGATGCAAGATTTGATTTTTAATGATGTGACAAAGCTCGTTGGCACAGTGAGAGTGATGACTTACACAAGAATGTAACGAGTCAGAGAAACTGCTTCTATCTCACAACTATTTTGTATATTGTTAATGTTGTATTGATTTTGAAGGAATCAGCAAAGATTAATAAGAGAACATTGTGGGAGCAGGAGCAAAAATTGAATGGCACATGAACGAAACAATGGCTAGAAAGCCACTTTCCCCGAATAAAAAAGCTAGAATGCCACTTTCTTGTTTGTAATTTCTTTTAATATTTTTTTTAAATCAAAAGTGATGGAAATGTCCAAAAAACTTTTAAGAAAATTAGTAATTACAGATCCAACCAAGACAATCCGACCCAAATTCAATAATCCACGACTTGCAAGAAAGATCCAAGAATATACGTAGACCTTTAAGTTGAAGAAAATTGAAAAATACAGATCCACCGAAACTGATGTTTTGGTAGCTTACGCTGTAGAAAACGAAATCGAATCTGTGATGATGAAGATGAAGCAGACAGTTTCATCGAACTCAGAAGCACAGAGTTACAACGAATCACCACACTCTCCTCTTCGATTTCTTCTCCGTTATCAGATGCTAGAGATTTACCGGAGAGCCATTACGTTTCTCCTGAGAAATCTCCGTTCAAAATCGAGAATCCCAAGTCAACGATCGTACGATGGTAACAAGTTCACGCATTTTTTGCTCTTTATTCTCTGATCTCGCCGCCTCCTCCTCAGTTTCCGCCGCCGCGACATCAGAGGACTGCGCGAATTCCGATGAATTCGTCTTAGGATAAAGTCTCTGTCGTCCTTTGTAGTGCACAATGTGGTCTTTGACATATGGATCAAGGTGCGTTATACGCGTTTAATTTCTGAACCATTTATGGAACTAAGTGAAGCTCGTTTGATGTTCACTCATTGCATATTTGTTGCAGGGAGATAGTTGTCTTATAATTACTTATGGTGATCAAACTATAAGTTGTACTCAAAGATTTTTGATTTACTTGTTTGTGAGGACATAATGGTGACACTGACATTCTTATACGCTGGAATACAAATTAAAGTGTGAGATGTAGATGAGAATAAGTCTACTGGAGTTCTTATAGGACATGCAGGAATTGTAAAATCAATGTGTTCACATTCAATGGATTCTGGTTCATGTCGAGCATACATATGTTCCTTTTTAACTTATTTGTGTTTTTAGTCAAGAGGGCTCTAACTTTTGTTGCTTACAAATCTTCTTGTATCTGGTTCAAGATGGATGTTTTGCGTTGTTGGATTTAATATGTAAAAGTAGCTCTCACAAAGAGGAATTTTGTATCAAGTAAGTCTTTAAACTTGATTGTGATGATCTTTTTTTTTGTCTTTTCACTTCTTTATAACCATCTTGATAGTTGTTTTGGTCTTCACTCAGCTCTATTGGGATGGTTAAAGGATCTCATCAATCTCCTCTTTCAAAACGAATCAGACGTCGCAAGGTTTTACCTCCTTCTTAGTCCTAACTCTTCAATTCTAGTATTATATCCTATCTTATCTGCTAATGGTTCGTGTTTCCAAGCTGCTTCATCAAGCATTACCTTTATTTGAAGGATGAGATCATAATTGCCACTGCTGGAGCACCAGATAAGCCTTTGTGCTTTACTCTGACATTGCTTTGATCTATAGGATAAAATGAAAAAGTTTTGATTTCTTGACTTCCAAAGTAAAATGAACAAGTTTTGAGTTTTCAAGAAACCAGATTGGTGATTATTTTTGTATTTTGTCCTTGTTTATTTGTATAGGCACTTCCATATATTCGTTGTATTGGGGAATCTTAGCCAATAACGAAAGAAAGAGCTTACTTTGAAGCAACAACTTTGAGAAAGCATGGAAATTTATCTACTTTGGAGCTATAATGAGCAGAAGATTAAATAGTTGCAGCAGAGACTGAAAGATTGCGGATTTGTTTGATTGTAAACAATAGAATCATATGGTGAAAGTGAAGTTTTATGTACAACTAGATCACTTAGGTCCAACTGGGACAATTTTGGTATAACTTGAACTATTTGGTGCAACTGCACTATTTGATTGTTTAGATAGTTTTTTTGTTTTTGGTGCAAATGACCTTTTGTTTGTGTATGGTAAAGTGGATCTTTTGTTTATGTTAGTCGTTGGTTTGCTTTTGGAGTCAATCATGTCCGACTCTCATGGAGTCTAGATAGTGGAGTTGTGGAATTGAGTCAGTTATTGTAGTGGAGTCTGTTCCTATTTTTAAGCTTGTGTCTGTTGTTTCATTTGAGTCCTTGTAAGGCTATTTAAAGCCATCTTTTTTAGGTATGGTAAAGTGGATTTTTTTTATGTACTATGGTGGTATTTTGGTATATTTAGGTACAACTACGTATAGGTACAACTGGTATATTTAGGTACAACTACGTATAGGTACAACTGGTATATTTAGGTACAAGTACAAGGTCCTTTCGAGTTTTTTTAAAAATAACAAATTAGTTAAAATTGATATTAAAATGAATTTAAATATGACTGACGTGAAAAAAAAATAAAAATAGACCTTTGGCGGCGGGATATTAATTTGAAAATTATCTGTATTTTGTTGTGTTGTGGATTAAGAACATATGACTTCATGTTATTGTAAACCAAAAAAATATTTAGATTATATTTATGTTCAATTAGTTTTGTAGGTACAACTGGTCTATTTAGGTACAACTACGTGTATGAGTTACTTATAAAAAAGTACAACTAGATCATTTAGGTACAACTGAGACAATTAAAAATAACCTTTTAAAAAATAAAAAGTTAATTAAAATTGGTATTAAATAAATTTAAACGAAGTAAAAAAAAAAAAATTAAAGATGACGTAAGCATGTTTTTTGGCGGCGGAATATTAATTTTAAATCATCACGTGTGGTAAGGTGAGCCAAAGACAGCATGATATTAATAAAAAATTGTTTTGTTTTAAACATAGTTGTACCTAGTTGTCCAGTTGTACTGTCATATTCATAGTTGAACTTTTGCGATTTTTGTGTATTTCCAGTTGGACTTAAATGAAAATTAGTAATTTCTAGTTGGACACATGATGTTACACTATTAATTATCGTTTAAGAGGTTTTCAGAATACAATGTTCAGAAAAACTTGGATTTCACCTCTTTTGCTTCATATGAGATGATCACTTACTAAATCTTCCTTATATTAGAAGAAGTGTGTTATGTGAAAATGAAAAAAATAGTTACGAAATTGATAAATTCTGGTTGTATTGATTTCAAATAGTCTATTTTTATATTTGAAGATGTTTTTGGAGAATTTTTCATATAAATCTTAATTTACAATTTATTATAATTTAATAAAAATCATAATACAATAAACGTAGTTGAACTAGTTGAACCAAGAGTATATATTAAGAAAATAATAAATTAGATTTTTATTTATTTAAAATTATTTTTTTAGAGTTCAGGATGTTTTTGGAATCGATATTAGCTCTAATTTATCGTTTTTATATTTGGTGTATAGAAATACATATACATTTATGGTCTTAGTTGTACTCAGTCGAACCTAGTTGTACAAATACGACGAATTCAAATACAGATATGTTCTTAGTTGTATCCAGTCGAACCTAGTTTTATAAATTTGACAAATACTAATACATGTTTTATTTTCCAAATCGTTGAATAACTTTGCATGTAAAACATATAGATCTGTAAGTAAAAATGGTTATCAATAATATCATATATTTACTTCGAAATTAATATAACCAAAGTACAACGTTGTTAGCAACTAGAGCATCTACTTTAGTCGGAGTGCTGCCTTTCTTTGATCTTTTTTTCTTCTTAGGCTTCTCAGATTTAGCCTCCTCATCACCATCTTTTTCCTTGGTTCCCATCTCAGTTTCTACACAAAATTCAGCAATTACGAATCAATAGATACGTCCCGTACATTACAGATGAGAAAAACAAGAATCTGAAATAATTACCATTTTCAATTGTTTCACAAAGCATTAACAAGATCTATGATGCCTTCGTTCTCAGCATCATCAGTAGTTTGGTTTAATTCAGTTAGATGATTATTTACAACAATTAAAGCTAATCAAGGCTTACTAGTGTGTAACATCTAGAACTGATGATAAGAATCAGTAACTTCAACCATATACAATAAAAAACAAAACAAAAGTTTACCTTTCTCAAAATCCTTCTCTTGGTCATCAATCATGACTAAATCAGCATTTCCTACCTCCTTTTGAATGTCTATTCAACAAATAAACTACAGCTTTATAACACCCTAAGATAAAGGATCACAGAATTCAACAATTGTTATAAACTACAGTTTACCTTGTTCCATTGTCCCCATAAGATCAAGACTGGCCTCAACATCAATGGAATGACCATCTATAGGTTCCTCTTGGTCTGCATCACAAATTTGCTGGTTCTCTCCCATTCTAGTGCCACTTCCATCACCGTTTTCATTGTCTTAAGAAAAAAACAGATACAACAATAAAAAGAACTATCTGGTGTTGAGTCTAGAAGATTATAAACAATCCAAAATCAATTTGAGAATCCAATTTCAAAACGCAGAAAGATCGAACAATAATTAAGAGTGACGACAGACCTTTCGCAACAGGTGGTGGTGGTGGTTCCGCCGCAATCTTGGCTTCTCCGGAGGTTGGAGGTTCACTGTTCTCGATAGAAGCGCCGCCGCCATCTCCCAACTGAAACAAAAACGGAAATCCCCAAAATCGCCCTAAATATTTCAAACCAGAAGCTCCAGATGGCACGAAAAGATGGGGAAGAAGTAAGGTCTCCGATCAGAAACCTTTGGGCGTTTGAATGAAGGAGATTTATCTTCGGAAGAAGAAGATGGCGGAGTTCGAGTCAGAGGCTAGATTGCCACCGAACCGGAAATGTTAATCACGCCTGCCATTTTGGAGTCTCAATGCCACTCTAATATGTGTTATTTCCATTTTGTCCTTGATGAATATTTTTTATTTAATTAATTATTAGAAATTAAAACGAAAAAAAAAACAAAAAGCAAAAAAAATGGAAGCAGCGTCCCGTGTTCGTATAACATCTTTCCGTGTTAGCCCATTTGAAGTTCTATAGGCCCATTTATAGTAATGGCCCAAATTGCTTCTTCATAAATAATTGGTTTCGGCCTCAATAGTCAATACTTCCCCCTTGAATACCATTCCATGTTTTTGGGTCAACGTCCAAAGTATTTAACGATTAGAGAAACTAAAAATGGAATGGTTCGTCACATGTTCACGATCACGACTAACGTATTTACGAGGATATTACTCTATTCCGTCGTACGAGAATATTCAAAAGTGTGAAATCTTTTCTTTCTGACTTGTCCTTTTTTTTTTTTTTTTGTCAAAGTCTGACTTGTCCATTTACATTACATAGACTACATTTTAACAAGTCTTATAGCACAGAAAATTTCCCAAAAAAAATGATCGATGTGAAGACAATAGACATTTGTTTCCCTTCTTTTATTTTTCAATATTAGATAATGTAATGGTTACTTTTACCAAATATGAAATAATTTATATTAAAGTTTAACAAAATAAATTAAAATAGAATATTAATAACAAAAATGAATATGTTTTGACTTAAAAGAAAACTAAAATGTACATGTTTTTAATCCAAGTAAATTTACATTAATATTGCTAGATAGTAGATACTAATTTAATCAAAAAAACTAAATAATATTTTAGCATCAGTTACCTTTGAAAGAAACGAGAAAAGAAAAAAAAAAAAAACACTTGTCAAATTTTAGAATTTAGAAATTGGATAAGAAAAAGAAAATAACATAAATAAGGAATGTAAGAAAAGAATAATTTGATGCAACCAATCACTGATCTCTAGGACAAAAAGTGAGGACCATAGTTTAAGCGACACTCTTTGGTTAAGATTAGATTAGATCGGTCCGATTCCCTTTATATAATCACATGTTCCGCCATTATCATCTTCTAATTTGAAAACTCTTCATCCAATGGCGGCGATAAAACCCGGAGTGATCGCTTTGTTCGACGTCGACGGTACTCTCACAGCTCCAAGGAAGGAAGCTACTCCAGAATTGCTCGATTTTATCCGAGAATTGCGCAAGGTTTGTCATTGATCCATCGTTGTGTTTATGCCTAGTTAGTGTTCGATATAATGTCTGTGAGAGTTGCAGGTCGTCACTATTGGAGTCGTCGGTGGATCTGATCTAAGCAAGATATCTGAGCAGCTTGGGAAAACAGGTACGACTGTGATCGGATCCAATAAAAAACTAAAATCTGTTGTAGAATTTTCGATTTGGTATTCAAAGAAACGATCTTATCCTACTTTCATGAGAATGATCTCTTTTGCTCTGTTCTCTACTATATGGATGGATCCTTTTAAAGTGGAGACAAACTACATAGATTGTCTCTGCTTTGTGTCTTTGACTAGATCCATTAATAGCATGCATACAGAATAAAGTCTGTAGATTTTGGAATTTTGGATAGCTGCCGATCGATCATTCTGGAATGAGTTTGATTTACCTAAGTCTTAGTTTTCGTCTGACTTTCTTAAGAGGGAGTTTTAGATCTAGCTCTAAGTTTCTTGCCTTGTGATTCTCCAGCTGTTTGGCTAAAACTTTTGAATTTGTAAATTTTGCAGTCACAAACGACTATGATTATTGTTTCTCTGAGAATGGTCTTGTTGCCCATAAAGATGGGAAATCCATTGGAGTTCAGGTGCATATGAAACAACGGCTTTTACTTACTTTATCCACATTATTGTTTTTATCGTTTCTTAATAGTTTTTGTATATTTTTCTCAGAGCCTGAAGCTGCACCTTGGAGACGATAAACTCAAGGTAAACTCATAGCACTGTCCTTCATGTGTAGTAGCAACAGTTGCTTTAATGATTTTTCTAGTGGTTTCATTGATGTTGAATTGTATGCGAGTATATGTATATAGATTATAGATAGTTTATCATAGCGTGAATTGATGATGCAGGAGTTGATAAATTTCACGCTGCACTACATTGCAGACTTGGATATTCCAATTAAGAGGTATAATGTGGATCCAACTACTAGTCTCTATTCATGTTTGCAAAGTGATAAGATGATTTATTTTCTTGACATTTGTATACATAGGGGAACATTTATTGAATTCCGAAATGGAATGCTCAATGTATCACCCATTGGTCGCAACTGCAGCCAAGAAGAAAGAGATGAATTTGAGAGATATGATAAGGTAAAAGAAACTATATTTTAGTTTGTTCAGTTTCTTTAGAATATATCCTGAGCGTTGTCATTCTACATTTTGTTTAAAAGGTTCAAAACATCCGACCAAAGATGGTAGCTGCACTTCGTGAGCGGTTTGCACATCTTAACCTTACTTTCTCAATTGGAGGACAGATAAGCTTCGATGTGAGTAGAATGAAAATGTGGATTATAACAATTTCTTATATCCAATAATTTTGAATTACTGAGTCTAATTAAATTGTTATGACTTAGGTGTTCCCTAAAGGTTGGGATAAGACTTACTGCTTGCAATACCTTGAGGACTTCAATGAAATCCATTTCTTCGGTGACAAGACCTATGAGGTATAAAACTCGTCTCAACTTTCCATTTTCGTTAGAGTTGTTATATGGTTTCTGTTGAGCTTGATGGGTAAAACATGGGTTTCACCTTCTGCAGGGTGGAAACGATTATGAAATCTATGAATCACCAAAAACAATTGGCCATTCAGGTCAGTTACTTGGATACATTATCGTTTAATCTCTGTATGTTTGTGTTGGGAGATATATATTCATGACAAGTAGGATTGTTTCTGTTGTTGCAGTTACGAGTCCAGATGACACAATGGCAAAATGCAAGGCTCTGTTCATGTCTTGAAACACAATCCATCTCAGTGTCAAGAGTTTGATTCTTCTTTGGTGAAATCTCACAACTTTTGATTATTTACATTACAAGAAATGGAGACAAGTGTGTCTGAATACTATCAATACCGTATGTTTTGAATTTTGATTCATCAAATAAGATATTTCGTTATATAACCTTTGTCCCAGAACAAAAGCTGGTTCTCAAAGTTTTAAAACTAAGGTTAAAATATCCTCTTCAAAGTTTTCATTGCATTGAAATTTAACACTTAGTTGTTTAAAACAAAAATATTTGTATAGTCAAACAAATAGTTTTAAAATTTAGTTTACATAATAACAATATTTGCAAAAAAACCATAATTATTAGTGTAAGTGTAATTTACTTGCGTGAAAAGCGGTTGGACTAATAATATTTTTTACGGACCCGTCGGATGTGACGGGATGCTTAGTCCGATTTGTTTTCAATTGCTAAGTGTTAATTTACTTGCGTGAAAAGCGGTTGGACTATCAACACCTCTTACGGACTCGTCGGATGGGACGGTATGCTTAGCCTGGTTTGTTTTCAATTGCATTGAAATTTAAAACTTAGTTTTTTTTTTTAAACAAAAATATTTTGTGTAGTAAAAAAATAGTTTTAAATAATTAGTTTACATAATAAAACTATTTGCAAAAAAACCGTAAAAATTAGTATAAGTGTTACTACTTGCGTGAAAAAGCAATCGGACCCGTCGGATGGGACGGGATGGTTGGCCCGGTTTGTTTTCAATTGCATTAAAATTTAAACTTAGTTTTTTTTTTAAAAACAAAACTATTTTGTGTAGTGAAAAAATAGTTTTAAAAAATTAGTATACATAATAAAAATATTTGCAATTTAACACTTAGTTTTTTTTTTAAAACAAAAATATTTGTTGTAGTGAAAAAATAGTTAACAAAATTAGTTTACATAGTAAAAATATTTGCAAAAAACCCGTAAAAATTAGTCTAAGTGTTAAATTTACTTGCGTGAAAAACGGTTGGACTAATAACACCTCTTACAGACCCGTCGGATGGGACAGGATGCTTAGTCCGGTTTGTTTTCAATTGCATTGAAATTTAACACTTAGTGTTTTTTAAAAACAAAAATAATTTGTATAGTGAAAAAATAGTTTTAAAAAATTAGTTTACATAATAAAAATATTTGCAAAAAAACCCGTAAAAATTAGTCTAAGTGTTAAATTTACTTGCGTGAAAAGCGGTTGGACTAATAACACCTCTTACGGACCCGTCGGATGGGATGGGATGCTTAGTCCGATTTGTTTTCAATTGCATTGAAATTTAACACTTAGTGTTTTTTTTTAAAACAAAAATATTTTGGTTAATCGAAAAATTTTAGATAAAATATCAAAACAATTTAGTTTTAAAAAAATCCTTTGGTATCTTATTATATAAAATAAAATAAAAATATATTGTATAAATCTAAAAATATGTATACGTAGAAAAAAAGAAGGTTATTTTAGTGTTTTATTTTAAATATAACTGAAAAAATGGAACAAGTAGTGGAAGAAATAACTTACAGCGCATATGTGTTGGTGATAGACTGATAGTGTTGTCCACAATTCTAGGATAACTTGGAATAACCTAAATTTGATAAAAACGAAATAAGGGAAAGGATTAATTAATGGTTGAGGGATGAATAAGTAATAAACTAAGAAATAGGAGAAAACAAAGAAAAGCAGAGAGGATTTTGAGAATACTTACAGATCAAGAAATTGTTAAGTGATTGTGACTAGTCGAACGGTTGATGATTGGCTTTGCTCACTGTCGGTGTGACTCTGCGGCTGTGACCTAATCCCCGACGATTGAGACTTGTTCTCTCCGGTGACTTGAAGACGCTGCTGCCTCACCACCACCGCCACGGCCACTAACGAGAGATGGATATGGATTAGAAATCAATCGACAAAATCCCAGAAAAAAGCATACGAAACTCGTTTTGGATCACACACCAACTTACTCAGTAAAAATCAAATCGATCATAGCTTTAGAAAAGATGATACCACAGACTTGTTCATGTATGTTTTTGCTCTCGTCGCCATTAGAACACTCTCTCTTTTTATTTTGGTCTGTGATAAGATTTTGATTTCTCGATGAAGAGATGTTGAGTATTTATAAACAGAGAGGCTCTTGCCAGGAAAAAGGAAATTCAGAAAAAAGGAAATATATCCGTTATCAAGAAAAAGGAAATTTATTTAGTTACAGATATAACCGTTATCAGAAAATATATCCGTTATCAGAAAAAGGAAATCATTTAATGAAGTAAAGGTTTGTTACTTTTGTTACGCAACTTTAATTTCGTTTTATAACAACGACATCGTTTGGAGGATTCATAGCAACGACGTCGTTTGAACGTGAGACCCTCTGTGTCAATTGGAGGGTTTCGGTTGGAGGATAATTTGCTCGCATTTGATTTGGTGACAAGACCTATGAGGTATAAAACTCATCTCAACTCTCCAAATCTGTTCGCAAGAGTTGTTATATGGTTTCTGTTGAGCTTGATGGATAAAAACATGGCTTTCAACTTCTGCAGGGTGGAAACGATTATGAAATCTATGAATCACCAAAAACAATTGGCCACTCAGGTCAGTTACTTGGATATATTATCGTTTAATCTCGGTATGTTTGTGTTGGGAGATATATATTCATGACAAGTAGGATTGTTTCTGTTGTTGCAGTTACGAGTCCAGATGACACAATGGCAAAATGCAAGGCTCTGTTCATGTCTTGAAACACAATCCATCTCAGTGTCAAGAGTTTGATTCTTCTTTGGCGAAATCTCAATACTTATGTGTGTTATTTACATTACAAGAAATGGATAGAACTGTGTTATAATACTATCAATACCGTATGTTTTGAATCTTGATTCATCAAATAAAATATCTTGTTATATAACCTTTGTTTCAGAACATGGATCTCAAAGTTTTTAAATTAATGTTAAAGATATCCTCTTCAAAAAAAATTGGATAATAAAGATTTTGTTTACAACAGATTCTCTCCAAAAGAGCTTTAAACTTTACAAGAATTTACAAGAAGAAACAACAACAATTGTATTTATATATTCATTTAAACAGTAAAAGCATATAAAACTTCAAACTTGAGAACTGGAAGATCGATCCTCCACCACATTCAAGACTCAACCACAGGCTCAGGCTCCTCTCCTGCAGCTTCAGCGACAGATTCATCTTCTTTTCCCTCGGGAATTGAGGCGCTGTCTTCAGGTTTGTGATCATCAGAAGGGGGAGAAGCGCCACCAGAAGAGGCGGATCGACGGTGGTTAGCAGCGGCTTGATGGACGTGATTGTAACTGCCTTTCTCGAGAAAGAGCTGATTGAAATGGACTTTACAGTAGAGGACGCCATTAAGAGAAGCGTAAGAAGAGTGAGTCAAAGGACAACCACTGTGACTGCACCTGAAGCAAGTCTTGTGGTAACTTTCTCCTTCCATTGTTACTTTCTCAAGTGGGTAAACCGTTTTCTTACAAGTCGCACATTTGTCTTGTGTTCCACTGAAGAATGATGATAACTTGCTTGGAGTTCGAGTCTTGCATAATCCAATTGAGAAAAAAAATCAGATGGAAACAAGAAAAAAAAAACAGGAAAAATAAAAAGATGAGTCTTTGAAGACATACCAGATGATCATTGGGCTTCTCGGTCTTTCCAGTCTGAAAATTCTTGCTGTAATTGCCAGATTCTTTGAAAAGCTGTTCGAAGTGTGGCTTACAATAAAGAACTCCATCCATTGATGAGTAATTGCTTATCTGTTTTTAAGAAAAAGATTTGATCTTTAAATAAATAAAAAAAGCATTGTCGAAAACAGAGTAACAATGGAGGAAGAAGAAAAGAGAAATACCACGAGAGTGCCTTTGCAATGGCTGCATCTGAAACATGATTTGTGATAAGTGTTACCCTCTAATGTTAACAAATCCATCACGTACACGGTTTT
Source organism: Arabidopsis lyrata subsp. lyrata (assembly GCF_000004255.2). Lineage (NCBI taxonomy): Eukaryota > Viridiplantae > Streptophyta > Magnoliopsida > Brassicales > Brassicaceae > Arabidopsis > Arabidopsis lyrata. The sequence goes on from NW_003302552.1 coordinate 22,293,700, forward strand.
GTCACAGGCCTTGCATTTATCCAATGTTCCTGTAAACGACATTTTCTCTCTTTCTTTCGGAAATTAGATTCAAAAAGTTTGTTCTTCGTTCGCCGGTTCTTGTCTTAGGACACGACCAAACGACGACGAGAGAAAAAAAACCAGGTTTTGTGTTTTTTTCTTTTCATCTCTGAAGTTTTCTGTCTTATTTATCAAAAATTCTTGAAGAATTGAGAATTTGAGGTAATTTTGGTTCCAGTGGTAGAGATTCGAAAGAGGAGAAGCCACTAAATCATTTTCCATCATCAAAATTCTAATTCTGGGTTTCGACGTTTTCAGCCGTAAGCTCTGTTTCGGAAGGTCTATTTTTAAATTAGGAGCGAATAAATGATAAATACAAAGAAACATGGGGTTATTTCATAATTATACGAAAGTACAGGACTAATTTAGTGAAATAATGTGGATAAGAGTGAGTGAAGAAGAGCCTGTCTGTGTGTGTAACGAAAATCCCACTTGACGACGACGACCTAAAGAACAACGACTCCGGCGAGTGTCTTTCACTTTCTCAGTAATCAGACGACAAAAGAAAATTATTTATCTTCTTCAGTTATAATCTCAGCTAAGCTCGGTTTTGTGGATAATTGTCAGTAATTTCCGATCTTGCCCTCCCCCGAGAGAGAGAGCGAGAGAGAGTCCAATCAGATCAGTCATCTCTTACAAAGCTCCGTTTGTCCTAACATTCACCAGATTGTTGTTTATAGCCTCTTCTTAGATTTACGATTTGTGAGCTTGTGAAGATTTCTTGGTAGAATTAGAGTTCTCTGTTTCGAGATCGAGATGAATAATAATAGAGGAAGGTTTCCACCGGGGATTGGAGCTGCGGGTCCGGATCCTAATTTTCAGTCACGGAATCCGAATCCCAGTCCTCATCAATCTCAGCCTCAACAGTACCTTCAGTCACGGACTCCGTTTCCACAGCAACCTCAAACTCAGCCTCCACAGTATCTCCAGTCTCAACCTGATGTTCAGCAGTACGTTCAACGAGGCTATCCTCAGCAGATTCAACAACAACAACAACAGCAGCAGCAGCAACAACAACAACAATGGTCTAGACGCCCTCAGCTTCCTGGTGATCCAAGTTATGTAGACGAAGTCGAGAAAACGGTTCAATCTGAAGCTATCAGCGATTCTAAGTAAGTGCTCGTTTGGAAGAATGGTTGTTATGAATGGTGCTCTTGTTGTGCTGTTTTACGGATTATGTGTGTTTCTTATGCTTATCAGTAATGAAGACTGGAAAGCAACTTTAAAGCTGCCACCACGAGATAATCGTTACCAGACAGAGGTATGAATGATTCCATATCTTATTGCTTTCTGAAATTTTCCTGAGTTATATTTGAATCTTGTTTTGACAAGACAGCAGTTCCCTTATAACATAGTTATTCCATATCTTGTCTCCAGGATGTGACTGCCACTAAAGGAAATGAATTTGAAGATTACTTTTTGAAGAGGGATCTGCTTAGGGGAATTTATGAGAAGGGTTTTGAAAAACCATCTCCTATTCAGGAAGAAAGCATTCCAATTGCTTTAACTGGCAGTGATATTCTTGCTAGAGCCAAAAATGGGACTGGGAAGACTGGTGCCTTCTGCATTCCTACCCTTGAGAAAATTGATCCAGAGAACAATGTCATTCAAGGTTTCTTACTTTCCTTTCAGAAATTTTCTCTGTTTAGAATTCTCCTGCTTTTCTCTGTAGTGAGTTATTTGATCAGTGGAACTTCCACTCCTCATTACTTCAGTGAAACGCTACTTTCTTGCTGACTTTTCATTACTTTTGTTGATCTTTTTTCTTATGCAGCTGTAATTCTAGTTCCAACCCGAGAGTTGGCCCTTCAGACATCCCAGGTTTGCAAGGAGCTTTCGAAATATTTGAAAATTGAGGTTATGGTCACCACTGGCGGTACCAGTCTGAGGGATGATATCATGCGATTATATCAACCTGTCCATTTGTTGGTTGGAACTCCTGGAAGAATATTAGATCTTGCCAAAAAGGGTGTGTGTGTTTTGAAAGATTGTGCGATGCTTGTAATGGATGAGGTGAGTTCATAATTCTACTATCCCTGAGCTAGATTTTTCTTATTGGTGTATTTATTGCTAAAATCTGTGAAGACAAACATTGTTGGATTTCTGCCAAAAGAACTTTTCTAGTTTTTCCCTGAACAAAACTTTCTCTAAAGTTAAAACAAAATTGATTCCTCTTATGCTAGATATTTGCAGATTTTGATTGAATAATTTTCTTTTTCGCATGAGCTCATGGTCTTAACTCGCAAACATCTTTTTTCCAGGCCGACAAGCTTTTGTCTGTAGAATTTCAACCGTCTATAGAGGAGTTGATACAGTTCTTGCCAGAGAACCGTCAGATTCTGATGTTTTCGGCTACATTTCCTGTCACTGTGAAGTCTTTCAAGGATCGATATCTCAGGAAGCCTTACATTATCAATCTCATGGATCAGCTCACACTTATGGGTGTTACCCAATATTATGCTTTTGTTGAAGAGAGACAGAAGGTGCACTGCCTTAACACGCTATTCTCTAAGGTCAGAGTTTTAGATAGTCCTAAACCCCAATGTTTTATTTTCTGGCTACTTAATGTAGTGGATCTTTTAATGGAAATATTGTTTATCAATCGCAGCTACAAATAAACCAGTCCATTATCTTTTGCAACTCTGTTAATCGTGTTGAGCTGTTAGCCAAGAAAATAACAGAACTCGGTTACTCATGCTTCTATATCCATGCAAAGATGGTTCAAGACCATCGGAACAGGGTTTTCCATGATTTCCGCAATGGTGCATGCAGAAATCTTGTTTGCACTGGTACGTTTTGTGTTACTCAGGTACTTGAACATTGACAAATGTGTTTAAGTTTCACGGGGAATGTCTCTCTGTTGCAGATTTGTTTACACGTGGGATTGACATTCAAGCTGTGAATGTGGTCATAAATTTCGATTTTCCTAGGACTTCTGAGTCGTATCTACATAGGGTATGTTAAGGGAAGCCGAGTTTGATTTATCTTCTTGAGAACCTTTTCTTTTTTATTTGTTCAAATTGTGAATGGGTTTTCACTCACTTATTCATTACATTACCAGGTAGGCAGATCAGGACGATTTGGACACCTTGGGTTGGCTGTGAATTTGGTAACTTATGAGGACCGCTTCAAAATGTTCGTGTTTCTTCTTCTCAACTGGTGTAGCCTCTCTTTTCTTGATGATATAGCTTTCTTACTCACTTATTCGGTTTCCAACAGGTATCAGACTGAGCAAGAACTTGGAACCGAAATCAAGCCCATACCTTCACTTATCGACAAGGCAATCTACTGTCAGTAACTTCTACCTGGTGTACATTCTCCACCCGGCAATGCATTGATGGATTAACGGGTGAGACAAATCCCTCTCTAGGCATCTCGACATTAAAACTAAACCTGCATTGGTCATAGACCAAATTTCCATTGATTTTGGTTTGCCATTGTTTAGGTGTATTGAGGCGGCAAATCATTCAGCTTTGGCAGCCACTAGCTCGTTCTAGAGATGAAGGTAACACACAGAGTACTGTACTGAGGCAAGAAGTGGCAGTATAGGTGGTTGATGGCGATAGAAGCAGTTGATTGTATCTAAACCTTTAAAGCAGTACCGGCTTGATTTGGTTTGGTTTGAAGACTTCTTCTGCTGCATGATATGAACCTTAAACTTGTCTTCTCTCATCTCTCATTTCCATGTTCTAAGAGACCTTTTGCCTTTTCATTTTCATGTTCTCTCTCATCTTGAAGACTTGGGAGGAATTTCCGAGTAGTGAGATCAAACCGAAGAAGATATTTTTACTTCATTCGCTTGTTTATTGCTTTTAGATCTCCACCTGTGTCTAAACTATCAAAGGGTTTTAGTTGATTTGTGTGTCAAGTCAAGTGTCTTAACATTTTAGAATTTAAAGGATCAGATGTGAAATCATAATCGTATAACTGAAACAAAAAGCAAAACATGATTGATGCTTCATACAATTATACTCCATAAAATCTTTCACTTCAATGTTGTTTTTACACAAAACCTCCCAATATGTAAACAAGACACAAACAAACAAACAAATAACCAAAAACTATAAAAAGTTGTTGAATCACACAAAAAAAAAAAAAAAGAAGAAAGAAACAGAGATGAATTGTTTACAAACATTGACCTGAGAAACAAATTCAATAAAGACTTAGAAACATCCACAAGTTGCCTTTGGTACTACACCAGTGGCTCTATACTTAGCACCCATTTCTTCAGCTTTGAGAAGCTCTTCTCCTTTCTTAGCTTCAACCATTGCTCTCTTCTCTTCTGCTAGCTTGTGGATTGCAGCTACTTTGTTCTTCATTTTCTCACCATACTGTGCTTTTTTCTTCTCTAGTTTTTCTTCGATCTTCCTGAGTTGAGCTTCTACGGCTGCTTTCTTGGTATTCTCCCAAGCATGCACATCAGAGATCTTCTTTTGTGCCCTGTCCATTTCAAGATCATCAGAGACCTGTAACAAGAAGAAATCTTTGGGTGAGAAGATGATGAAAATTTAGAAAGTGTACCTATTCTCAGCCTTTGACTTCTCACTCTCTTCCCATGCTTTGATGAATGACGTTTTCTTCTCCTTTTCCAAGTCGGCAAGTATCACATCTGACCAAACACACACATCACATTTGAAGTAAATTACTGAACTAAGTAACTAGAAACTGGACATGCATGAGAAACAAAATGTTGTTATAATTAGCTGACCTCTATCGGCCGAACCAGATGAAGTTTTCTTCGGTGTATGCTCCTCGATGGGTTCTGCAAGAAGCTCAATTATAAGTACAACACATAGAGATTTGTTGCAAGAAGCTCAATTATAAGTTGAATTTTGATGCTCTAATTGGCTAATAAGGTCATCAATTAAATAGTTCCATCCATCACCAACTCGTTTCAAAATAAAAGTTTATGAAACTTCAAACCGCAAAGCAGAACACAACATGACCGTCTTTCTACAGGAGATCGCATGATCCGATGGAACGGTGGAGCAACGGGTATTTGTGTCTTTTGTCAAAACTGTGTGGAAACTAGAGATCATCTCTTTTTCGCTTGCTCTTTTACCTCAGGAATTTGGAAGACTACTGCTAAGGGGATTCTCCAAGCACGTTTCACTACAGGCTGGTCACAACTCATCGATCATGTTTCAAATAATCAACGAGGCAGAGTGGAGAGCTTCCTAATTCGATACGCTCTTCAAACTACTGTTTACATGATATGGCGGGAGCGAAATGGTCGTAGGCACGGTGAGGATCAACACTCGGAACCACTCATCACAAAGTGGATAGATAAACAAGTTAGAAACCGGATCACAACTCTTCGACGTATGGGAGACAGAAGATACGACGAGGCGTACCAAATGTGGCTAGCTACTCGGAGCTAACACGTTCAAATTCTCATAGAATTCTTATCAGTTAATTTTTTCAACCCTATCTCAAACTCACGCCGCACTTCGTTGTAAAAACGTTTATTTTTTCTTTTGAATATAATTTAACATTAAATTCAAAAAAAAGCAGAACACAACATAAGAGTTCAAGAACCTAACTTTAGTTAAAAGGAATTACAGATAGTAAATAAAGAAGATGAACTAATGAATGTTCTTGGATTTAAAAACTGCTTAAAAGTTAGTAGTACTTAGTTGTTATTTTCAAAGAGTTACGCAACTTTAAGGGAAGGAAAAAATGTAGGAATATTAAGAAAGTAAACCACTTTTCTTAATTTATAGCTGTCCACAACTAATTTGTCATGATTCCATATACTTTTGATAACACTAATTACAGGGAAAATTGCTTTATTACTAATCATATTTTAATAATATCTTCCTCGAAAAACCTAATTTTCTTGAAAATGCCATGATGAAGTTGTAAATTCGAACAGCGATGGATTTTACCTAAACATAGACCCAGCCATATAATTCACAAAAACCTTAGGCATCTGAAGAAAATTCATTTGTTAATTGTAAATTTAAACCTCAGTTCCAAGCGTAAGAATTCTAAATTACATACTATATATATAATTAATTCATCGTAAACATGAATCAATATTCCTAAGTATAAGATTACCGTATATAAACAAACACACACGTATGTAAATAAGAAAGCTTACTTTCTACAACGGCAAGAGCTTTGGACTCAACGGGAGGTGGATTATGAATTTTCTCATCCGCGACTTCCACCGGAGCAGGAGTCGGTTCCGTTGCCGGAGCTAAAACCGCCGGAGATTCTACGTCAGCCTTACTCGTCTTTTGCTCCTCCGCCATTGTCTCTCAGCCGAAGAAGAAGAACAGATTTTAATTTTTTTCCTTAGAAAATAAAACAACCGGATAAAATTGAGATTTTAGGGAAATAATGAGAAAAGAGTTTTTATATCCTCCGTTAGCTTATACCGGTGGAGCGTACTACGCGCGTTTAATATGTGTGAGACACTTGTTTTGCTTCACCGTTGATTTTTGTGCCCATGTGATCGTGCGGCTGGAAAGCTTGCATACGCATTGGATGCGATACATGTGATTAAACACCTCACTGCCGACAGGTAAAGTGGTTCAATGATGCCACGTCACCTCTGTAGAAATATTGTCATTCTTTTCCTGATGATATTCAACAAAACTAATTCTTCCAAATTCCGAACTAAAAGTTTAAACTAGTTTGAAACTGAAAATAAGATTGGTGAAATTTTTTTTTAAATTAAGATTTTATCATAGATTTTTTATTATGAGGAAAAACAACAATCAAACTACATTCAAGAAAAGGAAAATTTAATAAACAATCTGTATTATATTTGACTTTATATAGTTGCTAATCTTGGCAAACTGAAAAGGTCGAATTAAAAACTGAATCTAAATTTGGAGTGAGCTCGAATCGAATGCTATAGAATTGACAGAGTGTCGTGTGAATCTGTATTAAATGTATAAGAATAAGATAATATCTACATCGATCACTCGAATTTATTTTTTTTTTTTTTGTCGTCTAGATTTATTATTAATTGCAAATTATGAGAACTGTTACATAGACGATTCTACAACTGACAATTCCTTCCGACCCTTACTAGATTCACGACAGACTACACTTCCTTCTTCGTAATCTTGATGAATACCTTCAATGATCCACGACCTCGCTACACTTCCTTCTCTGCGTAGAATCCTAGCGAACGGCTATAATTGTACATCGCTGGAGATCTCTTGCACACTTGCCTCCATTAATCTGCAAATTTGTTAATAAATCGCAATACCTGGGACTCGAACCCCAGACTTTTTGGTGTAGAAGCATTAATCAACCCTTGGTCAACCAATGGGCCAAGGGGGCTTCCACCACTCGAATTTATTTAAACAATTCTTTTAGTTTAAATAATTTAGTGTATCAATGGGTGACGTGGAGCCTCACTGAGTGGACACGCTAGAAGACAGATACAAAAGGATAATGTCTTTGTTGGAACCTCACCCATTTTGTCTCGCGCGTATATAGAACGCTCCGGTTATGTGGTGTGGTAGAGAAGGTAATTAAACCGGTGTAGGCATATGATATATATGGGCCATGAGATAGAGTAGATATTGGGCTTTTTGTGCATCCTAATGGCCCAACGGGTTTTAAAATTTTCTACCCAACTTGTTTTAATTAAAAGAACGTTGTAATATTTTTTTCAAAAGCAATAAAGTAATAATAAAATAGGATGTGGATGTGAATGTGATTAAGGGTAATGATAATCACATACAGTGATACAGACTCACAGTTTTGAACAGCATGTGAAAGATGTATTATATACATTTATATAGGTCTGTAACGTAATTTGATTTTCTTAGAATAATAAACAAATTCTCTACAAAATGGAATTATTTGTCTTGTATAATGAGTAGTCGAATATGGTCTGTGATGTCATTCAACTTTATTTAATGGGTTAAGCTTTATCTTCGAAGTTGGGATTATTTTTTTCAATTTTCAAGGCATTTATAACAAACTTTCTCAAAGAGGACTTTAATAATTGAACTCTTATTATGGTTTTATTTTTGTAGTAAGCAGATTATTTTTCTAAGAACATCAAAGGTCCTGTACTGTATTTAGTTATTTACCAATAAATACAACGTTAATAAGAGAGGATTATTTGGGAAACATTTGCATATCTCATATCATTGTCCATGTGCGATATTAGCATAGGAATATGGATGACCAATTTCTCCTACTAATTAATAAAATATTATCTATTTAATATTCAAAAACATTTTGAACCCTTCGAAAAAACTAAAAAGTAAACAAGATTCACACAAAAATATGAACTTCATTAACACAAAAGATGTGAACTCTGGTTAGTGTTGAAGAAAACGTGAAACAAGATTCAAATCCTCGTGGAAAAGCACCAATATTCGATCATCAGAATCAAACCTTTGAGCTTCCTCCTAGCTTCGGTAACGTTTAATCTCGCCTGATTCTCGTTTTTCTTCTCTTCCTGTTGAATGTTTGTGAGCATATATATGTAAAAAGCTGAGATAGATATAGATTCATGCTTCACCGGATAAGCATGAAGAGGAACAACAACAATCCTCAAACGAACAAGAATAAGTATGTCTGTCTTAAAACGGCGTCGCATCCAGCAAAAAGCATCGCTAAAGCTACTCTGTTCCTCGTCACCTCTCTCTTCATATCTGCTGGTCTCTTAGACTTATTGGGTTGTTTCGATTTCGTGAGTTCGAATCTGAAAAAACTTCATTTTTAGAAACTTTTTATTCAATCAAGTGAATCTCGAACTTGAAGTGTTACTTAATTTAATTCATATCTCTCTGTTCTTCAGACAACTTTTGCAGGTCTGATGCAAGTAACAACAACTATCAGAAAATCACCAATCACAAACCAAAGATTCCCTAACCAATGCGACGTCGTAAAGAACCAAACTCAATTATTTCCCGAAGATGGCTCCTCGAGAAACAACAACAAAAAACCCAGAAGCAGCCATTCAAGACCATCCACGTGTCCTTCTTACTTCCGTTGGATCCACGAAGATCTACGGCCATGGAAAGAGACAGGTATAACGAGAGGGATGCTTGAAAAAGCGAGGAGGACGGCGCATTTCAGGGTAGTAATCCTCGACGGGAGAGTGTACGTTAAGAAGTACAGAAACTCAATCCAGACTAGAGATGTTTTTACTCTGTGGGGCATTGTACAGTTGCTACGGTGGTACCCAGGTAGATTGCCAGATCTTGAGCTCATGTTTGACCCAGATGATAGACCAACCGTCCGATCTAAAGACTTTCAAGGTCATCAGCACCCGGCCCCGCCTCCTTTATTCCGTTATTGCTCTGATGACGCCAGCTTGGATATCGTCTTCCCTGATTGGTCCTTCTGGGGCTGGTAAGGGATTAATTATATTCTCTATCTAATGGGCTTCTTATTGTACATAGCTAATTGTATTATTATTGGGCCAGGGCTGAGGTTAATATAAAGCCTTGGGCTAAATCGCTAGTGGCGATAGAAGAAGGGAACAAGATGACGCAATGGACAGACCGCGTGGCGTATGCTTATTGGAGAGGAAATCCCAATGTGGCTCCAACTAGAAGAGATCTTCTTAGATGTAATGTCTCAGCTCAAGAAGATTGGAACACACGTCTCTACATTCAGGTTAGGGTTTCTCAAAATATGTAGAATTTTCTATATTGCAATTTATAAATAATCTAAATGATTTTGTTTATTATTGTGAAGGATTGGGATAGAGAATCTAGAGAAGGATTCAAGAATTCAAACCTAGAGAACCAATGCACCCACAGGTTAAAACTTAAGCCATATTTTATTTACTTAGGACATGTTTGCAAAATTAGATTTTTAAATTTTTGGTAATGTTGGAATAGGTACAAGATTTATATAGAAGGATGGGCATGGTCAGTGAGTGAGAAATATATAATGGCATGTGATTCAATGACATTATACGTGAGACCTATGTTCTATGATTTTTACATACGAGGAATGATGCCATTACAACATTATTGGCCAATCAGAGACAACACTAAGTGTACTTCCCTCAAATTCGCCGTACATTGGGGAAATACTCATTTGGACCAGGTTTGTAAATTTATTACATTTAAGACCCTGAAAGTTTTGGTTTATTACAAAGTAACCCATTAATTTTGGTTTGTTTGATAGGCGAGTAAGATAGGAGAAGAAGGGAGTAGGTTTATTAGAGAGGAAGTGAAAATGGAATATGTGTATGACTACATGTTCCATTTGATGAACGAGTACGCAAAACTTTTGAAGTTTAAACCGGAGATTCCGTGGGGAGCCACCGAGATTACGCCGGATAGTATGGGCTGCCAAGCGACGGGACGGTGGAGAGATTTCATGGCGGAGTCGATGGTGATGTTTCCTAGTGAAGAGTCTCCTTGTGAGATGCCTTCTCCTTTTAACCCTCAGGATTTAAGAGAGGTTCTTGAGAGAAAAGCTAATTTGACTCGTCAAGTTGAGTTGTGGGAAGATCAATACTTTCATGATTTGGCTTTGGCCAATAGCAAGAAGCCTTGACCAAAGAGGCTCTTGTTTTGTTTAGATGATTGATTTGCATTTATTATTGAAATTAGTATAAAGTAAACTAGTAATTCTTTTTTTCCGACTAGTGTGTTAAATGTATTGAAATGATTTTTTAGATTATACAAACAACGATTTATCTTTTGTAATGGATAAACTAACTATGAATAATATGCTTACAATATAATCTGCAACACAAAGCTCCCTAATCTAGTTACAAGTTATTTTGTTATAAGAAGTAATAAATTATTGATAAATCTCGTAAGTAACTTATTCATGAGAAATTTAACACATTGGAGTTGTTGATCAATTACTAACATATACAACTAATTTTATTAAACTAATTTTCTTATTAAAATAAAATTCAATTGAATTGATCGAGATAAGCTACTATTAGTCTACTCTTTATTACGTTCTATTTTAAAACTTTTGCAGTGTACGAGAGTCATCAGATGTTATACGGTTTCCTATACGTTAATCACGTGATATAGAGTCATAGAGATATAATATTAGCACTGGTTATATATTAAACATTTCAATGGGTCGTAAAATTAATACTCTGAGTCTCTGACTCTTCTGCAGTGATAACGTGAATGCAAATCTCAGGGTTAAATTAATAATGCAAGGAATTACCAAACTTTAAATATTGAAGAATATATTCATCAAATTATTTTCGAGAAAAAAGGTGTTGAAAGACGTTATTTTTAAATTTCCACCTTAAAGTTTAAATTAATTTACTAAAATCTAAAACACGTCACGCATAATCTATGAACATCATTCTTCGTGTAAGTATGTACAATCGTTGATTCTAAAAATCATTCTTTCATATAAGTATGTACAATTGTTGATTCTCAGCGGTAAATTCCATCTACTTATAAGAAAAACTTGTGCTATAAATATAATTCTAGTTTTATTAGTAAATATATTTATTTATTTATTTAATATTTTAAAGTTGTATTTTCAGTCGAATTTGTGTGATTGTTAATAATATTTTATATAAAATATATACTTAATATGTTTAATTTTATCATTCTAATATATAAGTTTAACAGATATTTTACAAGAAAAATATATCTATAAGTTTGGTTCAATTTTTTATTTTATTTACTAAGACATTTTATTTTGGTTGAAAGTTTTTAAAATTACATTCATTAAAATTGGAAGAAAAATTTAAAATAGAATGTTTTGAAAGTAAACTAATTTTTTTTATAGTATCAAACTTTGATAAATTTTTAATCATATAAACTGGAATGATTTATATTCTAATTTAATATGCATTAAAAACTCTAAACACTTAATATATAGGAAACTGAAATAGTTGATTTGGTAATAATAAGGTAACTTAAGAATATCAAATTTGGAAACTTTATATATTAGAAAAATTTAAGTGTCTTTGCTAAGTGATTGAAGAGAATGAAGATAAGAAAAATATGTTTGACAAATGTAATAATAGAATTAAATAAAAAAAATAGAAAAGCTGAGAAAAATGTGAGTTTCCCACGTAGAACTAAAAACTTTTTTTTATTATATAGAATATATAGAATATAATGGCAACCATAAATATTAATTAGTTTTCTCTCCTAACATAATCATGGTAATTAATTTTGCAAAGACCATATGTGGGTTGGTTCGGTTCTCAATAAACCAATAATTATCTATTTTCTTCTTCAAATTTCCCCAGAAAACATGGGTCCAAAACACTACAATTCTTAGATACAAATTAATCAATATCTGTAATCCTCTTTTCCTTCTAACATCACAAAATTAAATGTGATCCTCTTACCTCTCTCTCTTGTTCATTTTTTTTCTTAGATTGAATTAAACACATAATATCTATGAGTTCTCACGTGGTTGATCATCAAAGGCAACCTACTAACTCAATCTCGAGTTTAAGTTATAAACTAACCAAGCCATGGATCAACACCTCAATCTTCATCTTTGTTTTCTTCTTCTTCATCATCCTCCTTGGAGCTTCTCTCAGCTGGATGGACATGGTATATCTATATCGATCTAAATATAATTATTCCTTACAATCTATTAGTATCTCAAATGGGTTTAATTCACTCAAAAATTGTTCTCTCTTTCATAGTTTTCAATAGGTGGAGGTAGAATCAAAGTGACACCAATATTTACAAGAAACACCAATGCAACTATCCCCAAGAAAAAAATCTATACACCAGTTAACTTCACATTGCAATGCTCACTAGACCAGAACATAGCAACACATGTGTGTCCTGCAAGCAACCCGGACAAATCACAACCTAGTAAGGACGATCCAGAGACTTGTCCAGACTACTTCAGGTGGATCTACAAGGATTTAGAAGCATGGCGTGGGACTGGAATCACTCGAGAGACGTTAGAGAGAGCGAGTGATAAAGCTCACTTCAGGCTGATAATAAAAGGAGGAAGAGTGTATGTGCAACAATACAAGAAATCTTTTCAGACAAGAGATGTTTTCACTATATGGGGAATAGTACAGCTTCTAAGGATGTATCCTGGTCAAGTCCCTGATCTTGAGCTTCTCTTCATGTGCGATGACTTACCTGAAATCTGGAGAAGAGACTATAGGCCAAGACCAGGAGTCAATGTGACGTGGCCACCTCCTCCACTCTTCCACTATTGTGGCCATTCCGGTGCTTTCGACATTGTCTTCCCCGATTGGAGCTTTTGGGGCTGGTAATATAATCAAATTATGGTTGCATACATCTCACATACAAAGCCATTAATCTGTATAAAGATACTGAAACCGTTAACAGTTATAAAAAAAACTCTTGTTTGGATTTTAGAAACTTGGTTCGGTTTATATGCTCACACCCTTAATTATGGTTAGGCCGGAGATTAACATAAAGGAGTGGAATAAAATGTTGGAGGCGATAAGTGAAGGGTTAAAGAAGGTGAAGTGGGAAGAGAGAGAACCTTACGCATATTGGAAAGGGAATGCTAGAGTTGGCAAGAGAAGAGACCTCATGAATTGTCATGACCCCATGGTTCATCTCTATAGCCAGGTTTCTTTATATTTATATCTCTTTACCATGGTCTCTTTTATGACGATGACGATCTTAAAGATTCTAGTAGCTTGATGAATTGATGAAAATGTTAACGGTAGGATTGGTGGAAAGAGGGCAGCATTGGGTATAAGACTTCAAACCTAGAAGATCAATGCACCCACAGGTTTTTATATGAACCTTTTTGTTATTTGATGGATTAAATTTTAATATTAGTGATTTGTTTTTTTTTTTCTTTTTGGATAATGAAGGTACAAGATTTATGTAGAAGGAAGGGCTTGGTCAGTCAGCGAGAAGTACATATTAGCTTGTGACAGTATGACTCTTCTTGTGAAGCCATTTTACTTTGACTTCTTCACTAGAAGCTTAGTTCCAATGGAGCATTACTGGCCCATTAGACCTCGAGAAAAATGTAGTGACATTGTCTTTGCTGTCCATTGGGGGAACAACAACACCAAAAGGGTAAAATATAACAACTCAACCGGTCCTAGGTTTTTAGAAACTTCAAACAAAATCTTTTTGTTTTGGTGACAACTCTTTCTTTCTTTGATTTTAGAGTTTAGAACATTTTGGTAACAAAAGATTCAATTATATATCTAAAACCAGCAAGACAAATAATGTAACAACAACATTTTGTTTGACTCATAGATTGATGATGATCTCCTCATGTTTTATAGGCAAAAGCTATATGGAGAAATGGAAGTGGGTATATCCGAAAGAATCTAAAGATGAAGTATGTGTATGATTACATGTTGCATCTATTGCAAAGCTATGGGAAGTTGATGACGATGAATGTAGAAGTGCCTCAAGGAGCCAAGGAAGTGTGTCCGGAGACAATTGCTTGTCCAATCAATGGAGGCCGAATGAGACACTCTATGGATGACTCATTGGTTATGTCACCGAGCGTTAAGGCTGCTTGTGAGATGCCTCCACCTTTTGAAGAAGATGAGCTCAAGAGGTTTCTTGAGAAGAAAGAAAGTATTGAGAAAGAAGTTGAGAAGTGGACTAATGAGTATTGGGAGGAACAGAAGAAGATTCTTAAACATTGAGCTATTTATTTATATACAAAAACAAAATTAATTATGCATAATTAAATTTAAATGAAAATGACTTGGATCATATGAAGGCCCATAAAAAGGCCCAATTTCCAGATTCCGATGTAATATACCTCAGGTGAACTGAAATCTAAGCTGTAGGATCAGAACTGCAAGCAAACATAAATACTGAAATCTGAAATAGAGAAATCAAGGAACTCTGCAAATCTTCAGAGTCACAAAAACAACAAAACCAAATAAGCTTATAGATTTGAGAGGTTCACTAATAGAGTCAATCTTTTTCCCTACCATTTCCACATACTTTTGTTCAGAGGTTAGCTTATATTCCTTCTTCTTCTTCCTAGATTCCATGCTTTATATACACAGAGTTCTTTCCCGCTATCATCATCATCATCAACCGCGCATTAAATCAATATCAGCATGAGCATGACGCATATCCATTTGCCTTGAACCTGTTGACCATATCAGGTTTTGGCTTGGCTGCTGCTGAGGGACAGGCGAAATCGTGTTGTTATTATTGTCCAGAACGTGATGATCATCAGTGTCTTGAACAACTTCAGAAGCTTCTTCTTCTCGTTTCTTGCTCTTGATCTTTGGAGCTGCCCATATAAAGCTCCCTATTATAACCTGATAGACCCAAGAATATATATTTAGTCCCAAGAATTATGACTTTATAAAAAAAAAGCAGAGCTCAAGAGAAAAGTTTAAACCAGACCTGAACAGGACTTGCTGCTATTAAAGGCCCACCAATGGCACCGCCAATCACACGCCCATCGGGGCTAGCAAGCGAAACCGATAAGTTTCCAGTTCGATTACGGAAGCTTCCATCAGTTGCCACTAGATAAGATGTTGATAACGCTAGGATTTCAAACCGGCCCTGGAAATATACGAAACATATGTTTTAAGAAAAGAGTAAAAACACCAATGTTTCTCTTTATAGTAAGAAATTTCAAAACTGAACCTCGTATTTAATAGCTCCGGGAGCTGATGGTTGAAGAAGTGTTGCAGTAGAGACTGCACCACTTGCAGATAAAACGCAAATGGCTCTTGGACCTTGTTGAGAGAAAGATATAACCTTTGATGCAATATCCTGATGCAAAGTTTCAAAGTTTTTCAGCAAACAGCAAATCAAAAACACTTCAAGAAAGCTCTGAAATTGTGATTCAACATTACTTCTCCTATTGAAACCGCGATGACGTGTGGCGTGAAGCTCATTCCAGAAGATGAAGGCATCAATTCACCTAGCCATTCCAAAAAGAGCTCATGGAATTAATAAATGAGTGTCTAATTGATAGAGTTTTAAGCAGAGCATAATACACAAGATTAAGCTCCAATTTAGGAAAGTTTTAAGCTCCCACACATTAGGAATAAACAATTAGAGATATTTTGACTTGAGAAAACATTAAATAATCCTGGTTCTTGATCAATAAATAATGGAGCTTTTTTTGTTTCTCAAGATTACAAGTTTCAGAGTTTATTACCAATGGAAGCCATTCTCTGTTTCTTGCCGGAACCCGGAGGTCGACCACGGCCGCGTTTGTTAGAGTTGTTGGGAGTAATTGTCGAAACAGGGGAAGACGACAGTGCCAAAGAAACAGGACCGTCTTGTCCGTATTTTCTAGGACGTCCTCTCTTTCGTTTCATCGGAGTTTCACTAGGAGGTGGAGGAGGAGCAATCATATTAACGCCGATATGATGAGGAAGAGCTCCGGCTCCTCCGGCCGTTGTTGCCGGAGAAGGAGATCCGAAACCAGTGGAGCCTGGCCCGAATGGAGAGTTTTGATTAGGTAAGTGACGAAGCCCTTGCTGCTGTGATGATCCATGAAACGTTGGAGGACCCGACCCGGATAATCCTCTATGGATATAGTAAGAACCCGACCCGGATAATCCCATTGCATCTCTTCGATCCATTTTGCATTTACAGTAGTTGAAGAAAGACTCTTTTTAAGTGAAACCCTAAAAAGATTGTGGCTAGAATTATGAGGAGAGAGAAAGAAAGAAAGAGGATAAATGGATAAGAAGAAAAAACAGAATCAAAGGTTGAGACTTTATGATGAAGATATAAACTTGGCGAGAAAGGAACATGCAAAGCTCTAAACACTTTCTCAGCTTCTTACTTCTCCTCTCTCTCTTTCATTCTTTCACCATAAGCAACAAGAAAGAAAAGCTTTCTCTTCTATAACAATGGTTTTAGTGCTATCTCTCTCTCTTCTTGAATTTGCTTTTTTGTTTTCTGGGTGACAGAAGGAAACAGAAGCAAACAAAAAACCTCTAACAGAACCTCTCTCAAGCAAAAGCATTTACTGTGAGGATAACAACAATGGGATCTTTTAGTTCTCTTTTTTTTTTTTTTTTCTTTCTGAAAATGTATTTGGAAATTCAAAATCCTAATGAATAACTGACTATGACTGTAGCTCTATATGGCACATGACTCATATGGCCACACTCTTTTATCAGGCGCGTGTATCTCATCTCATACGCACCAGCATGTCACTCTTCTTTCTTCTCAACCAAAAAATCTTGATGAACAGATTCTTCCTTTTCAAGCTGATGTTACTCATATGGCCACACTATTTACTAGTCACTACTGTTTCTATAGACTTGATTGATCTCTTTGGAAAATGATCTGAGACAGTAGTATCTATATAGAGAGTGGAGTTCACGCGCCGCAGAGTGAGAAAAGATTTGGGCCTGTCTGGTCAGAGACTTGCCCACTGGCTTCCACTTTGAGAGAGCTATTTTGACGAGAGAGGCTGATAAGAAGAAATCTATAAAATATCTATCTCGCAAGGACCCATTGATGGGATGATATAACCTCTCAAAGCCCTTAAGATTTTTTCCTATTAGGATCCAACTTTAATGTACCATGTATTGTGTGACACTGTTTGTATAAGACTTTTGATTATGACAAACACATTATGACTTTTTTTTTATATGTTTAGTGGAATGTACTAAACCAGAAAAGATCTTGGGTTTGACTAATATACCATGAAAGTCTTATGCCAAATATCAACATACTTATGTCTTTGTTTTGATCACCTAAAAGTTGATTTTTTTCTCTGAAAAATTAGAATCTATGCTGAATTTGAATCTTAGAACAATGAGGAACAATACCAATGCTAGACAGTGAGATTCAACTCAAAGTAAACGAAATAGCAATCACAGTAGAATAATAGCCAATTACACGATGATCCCAATCCGGTTTGATCGCAAAATTTTGAACTTAAAAAGGAAGAATGGAGTGATACATAAAAGTTTAACCTATAGCATTTGAGGGAAAATAAGAAGATAGATTCAACTAGATTTCTTCAAAGTAAAGACAAAGATCAATGAAGAACAGTTTACATACAAGTGAAAGAAAACTGAGGTTCCTTGGTCAATTGTCTAGCTCCATTGCCTGAGCAGCTTTAGCTTTAGCAGCTGGAGTCAGTTTCGTCTTCAATTTCTTCTTGCCAACAGAAAATCCACCTTTCTTCTTCTTCCCACTTCCATCAACCTTGACAACAAAATCAACCAACCCACAGATATCATCAACTACTCTAAACTTCACTAAAATGATTTGGAAAACTCAAACTACTAAGAAGATTCAATATATCTTTTTTCCCCAAATAAGCTTCTGATTAACACAATAGAGATCAAACTGACTCCAAGTAAATTCAAATCAATTAAATCATTTCACCATTGATAACCAATTAAAGTGATTAACTTAAGAGTCTTAGACAACCTGCAACAGAATCGGTTTACTACTTAACTAACACCACCAATGTATATGAACTAAATATCAGAATTAAGAGATAGGAGAGACAGAAAAAGGTGCTTACTTTCATCTTATTCTTGTTGGCATGAAGCTTCTTGATCTTCTTATCCTGTAATTCTTTCTCCTCTGCAAATCGGAAAAAAAAAAAATCCTAATTTCGTTGAGAACCTATGTATATACACATGTGTATAATACTGAAATCGTTTAAAGAGATATAAAGAAACCTACTTTGGAGATTGTACTCGTGCTGCTTCTTTCTCTTGGCTAAATTGTTCTTCTTCGACATTTTTTCCCGTTCCAATTTCACCTCAAACGTCGTCAATTGTTTCAACCATAACAGATGCGCGAAGATCTCTCTCTCTATAAACCCTAAATTTCAACTGACCTCAAAGGGTTCGGAACTTTTATGGGCTGACACATAAGCCCATTTAGGTCGATAGATTAGAAGTTTCAGTATAAGCCCAACTAAAAGCTGAGAAGCTAAAACGCTGTCGTATTATCGATCACACAACTTTTCCAACCACCTTCCGCCAAATCACTCGTCTCTCTTACTTTTGCACTCTGCAATTTTTGCATGTGTCTTCTTCTTCTTCTTCTTCTTCATCGTCTCCACCAAAATCCCTAACCCTAAACCTCGATTTTCCCGCCCAAAATGTATCAGTCCATGAACCTATCTTTTTCTTCTAACTTTACCAACCGATCCTTTCTCAAACCACGATTATGCTCCGGAATCTCCGCCAGAGCTCCCAAATCCCTCCATTTCAAATTCAATCCTTCATGCCTCTCCTCCGGCTCCAAATCCGACGATTCACCTCTATCCGAGAAGCTCATTTCGCTTCTCAAAGCTGTCCCTAACTGGTCAGACGGCATCAAAGAGAGACGGATGGAGCAGAAACGATCTCTCTACACTCACGAGAATTGGGTCAGACACAGAAGCTCTCTTCGCCATCTGCGTCACGTATCTTCGAGTCCGTCCTCACGCGTTATACTGTCTTTGATTCCGCCTGTTTTCTTCTTCACCACCGTCGCGTTCCTGATCGCCGGCTATAACTCCGCCGTGGATTTGGACTGGTTGCCTGATTTCTTCCCCGTCCTTCGAGCTTCTCCTCTTCCGTATCAGCTTACGGCTCCGGCTTTAGCTCTGCTTCTGGTGTTTCGCACTGAGGCTTCTTATTCAAGGTTTGAACAAGGAAGGAAAGCTTGGGTTAAGATCATTAGTGGAACCAATGATTTAGCTAGGTTAGTCATTTCTTCCGTTCACGGCTCCGGTGATGAATTGGTCATCAGAGATGCGCTTTTGCGTTACATTGTTGCTTTCCCTGTGGCGCTTAAGGTTTGTTGTTGTATTCCTCTATCTATGTTTTGTGAAGCTAGCTTATGTTGAGTTAGGTAGAGGAAGGTTGATGATTGTGATCTTTTTCATGTGCAGTGTCATGTAATTTATGGTTCAGATATTGCTACTGATCTCCAGAATGTGATAGAAGCAGATGATCTGTCTTTGATTCTTCAATCGAAGCATCGTCCTCGTTGTGTCATTCAATTCATCTCTCAGAGTCTTCAGCTGCTGAATTTGGACAGTACAAAGATAGATATGTTGGTATCTTTCTTGAATCTTTAAAGCATCTTCATTCTTGATTGTGATCTCTGAGAATGTGATTTCTGGTTAATTCTCTTTCCATAGACTTTGGATATGAACTACAATAAGTTACCTATCTTCTTCACAGGAATCAAAGATGATGCAATTACAGGAAGGAATTGGTGTATGTGAACAACTGATGGGCATCCCGATTCCACTTTCCTACACACGACTAACGTCGAGGTTCTTAGTCTTATGGCATCTTACGCTCCCTGTTATTCTCTGGGATGATTGCCACTGGAATGTAGTTCCTGCTACTTTCATCAGCGCTGCATCTCTCTTCTGCATTGAAGAAGTACCTAACTCATTTCTCCTTCATAGATTTAGTCACACTATTTGCTTCTTTTTGCTTGCCTCATTATCACTCTTTAACTTTGTGCTTGAAATTTTTGCAGGTGGGTGTTCTTATAGAGGAGCCATTTTCAATGCTAGCTTTAGACGAGCTATGTGCTATGGTGCTTAGTAATAGTGATGAAGCTGTTGAATCCAAAGAGGTCATACGCAATCGGATCATAGCAAAGAAAAGGATCCGTGAAATTAAGCACTCATCAAATGGTTGGCATCAATCTTGAAGTAATGAATGACAATATACTCTGTGTGATGGCTAACTTAGATTTTCGAATGTATAATTAATAGACTTTGGTCATTAAGTGCATCTTCCTCAGTTTCCCTTGTGTGTTGTGCTTGTACTGTACATATGGCATATGCAGTGTCTGCTTCTACGGCGGTGATGTTTTACGCGCGTTGGTTACTTTTGAGGTTGTTATTATTAAAAGTTCAAACAGAATAATTTAGTTCTACAATAATTTTCTCACACAGAATATTAAACCAAAATAGTTAACCAAAATAGTTTTGAAGTTGTATGTTATATATTAATTAAAATGCTTACTTTCATCGTTACGTACTGATGATAAAATATATATTAAATACAAATTTAAGATGTGAAAACATGTTGGATTTGTAGAATCTCTAACGACCACGGTTAAATGACGGGATCCAGAATCTAGTTAGTTAGTTTTCACAAGGTCATGTTAGTTTAGTATTTAAAAAAATGAAGAAAAAATAATCAAAACAAAAACTTTAATTAAAAAAATTGAAAACTTTGAAGAAAAAAGAGAGTAAAATTCATTAAGTGAAAATATGTTGGA
Organism: Arabidopsis lyrata subsp. lyrata; assembly: GCF_000004255.2. Taxonomy (NCBI): domain Eukaryota; kingdom Viridiplantae; phylum Streptophyta; class Magnoliopsida; order Brassicales; family Brassicaceae; genus Arabidopsis; species Arabidopsis lyrata. Next base: position 22,314,858 of record NW_003302552.1, read on the forward strand.
TTTGTGGAATCTCTAACGACCACAATTAAATGGCGGAATCCAACATCCGGTTAATTTTCACAACGTCATGTTAATTTAGTATTTATAAAAACTTTTTTAAAAAAAATCAAAATAAAATTTGAAGAAAAAACAAACCAATAAAAAAAAAGTAAAAATAAATGCTAAATTTACATTAAGATGTGAAAAGCATGTTGGATTTGTGGAATCGCTAACGATCACGGTTAAATGACGGGATCCAAAATCCGGTTAGTTTTCACAACGTAATATTAATATAGTATTTTTAAAAACTTAAAAATGAAGAAAAAACTCAAAAACTTTTGAAAAAAAAATGTACAAATAAATACTAAATTTACATTAAGATGTGAAAAGCATGTTGAATTTGTGGAATCGCTAACGATCACGGTTAAATGATGGGATCCAAAATCCGGTGAGTTTTCACAACTTAATGTTAATTTAGTTTTTAAAAAAACTTTAAAAAAAAATAAAGAAAAAAAATCAAAATTTTTTTTTTTTTTTTTTAAAAAGAGTTGAAAACTTTTGAAAAAAGAAGTTCAAATAAATACTAAATTTCCATTAAAATGTGAAAATCATGTTGAATTTGTGGAATCGCTAACGATCACGGTTAAATGACCGGATCTAAAATTATGTTAGTTTTCACAATTTAATGTTAATTTAGTATTTTTGAAGTTAAAAAAATCAAAACAAAAAGTTGTTTTTTAAAAAAAAAGAGTTAAAATTTTTTGAAAAACAAGAGTTCAAATAAATACTAAATTTACATTAAAATGTGAAAAGCATGTTGAATTTGTGGAATCTCTAACGATCACGGTTAAATGACGGGATCCAAAATTCGGTTAGTTTTCACAACTTCATGTTAATTTAGTTTAAAACTTAAAAAAATAAAGAAAAAAATCAAAACAAAAAGTTTTAAAAGAAAAAAGATTTGAAAACTTTTGAAAAAAAGAAGTTCAAATAGATACTAAATTGACATTAAAATGTGAAAAACATGTTGAATTTGTAGAATCGCTAACGATCACGGTTAAATGACGGGATCCAAAATCCGGTTAGTTTTCACAACTTCATGTTAATTTAGTATTTCTAAAAACTTTTAAAAAGACAAAATCGAAACAAAACAAAAAAAAAAAAGAGTTGAAAAAAATAAAGCAAACAAAATAAAAAGATTAAACTTAACCGAAAATATATCGGTATTAACGATCTCGGGCCTGACATTAATCAAAGGCCCAATAATCTTTTAAGTGAATATTTATCGCCGAAGTACTGATTATTTTATAGAACATATATACTAACAGCTGATTCATGCTAATTCATGCTACTGTCGATGTGGGACCTTTTGGTTTTCTACATTTTAGGAGGAGGACTATGTCGGTACAAAGATTCCGATTTTAGTTACCATGCAATTTCTTCACAAACCGCTCAAATTCGACAATGTTATGTTCTTCCATGAGAGCTGGGACGAGTCTACTATAGGCAAATGATGACAAATGCCTTCTATCTGGATCGTTCCGAAACTTAACGCTTTCTAACATTTTGTTATACCCAACTCTATCATGGCAAGGAAGCGAGTTCTCTCGAGCAACCGGTGTATCGCTGTCCCAAGCAGCGTTTAACACCTGCAAAAAAATAAGTTTAGCTTTGAGGTTTTGGTGATTACTGATAAGCGCAGGCTTAAGAAACTGATATGCTGTGTTTTCTTTACCTGCCAGGCTACTGCCTCAGGTTCTCCTAATGCTCCTGAGAAATCATCTGGACGGTTTAGAACTTGCACTTCTCCGGATACAAAACTTAGAGTGGCACCATGCTTCTTGAGAGTAGATGCAATTGCAGCATAACCATCTCGGTTGCTCGGGTTGTAGAATCCAGCGGTTAGCTCAGCGGCATGGCTTGCTGTTCTGTACCACCAGTGGACGTCTGGGAGCTGTTTAAGTCAATTGTGATGAAATTATGACAAAAAGTCTAAAATTTACAGGGATTCAAATGGCTTAGAAACTAAATCAATCACCTTTGCTGCAATGCAACTACTGTCGAAGACTAGTTTAGCGAGAGAGAGGATTTGGTCAGCATGATCTATCAAAACCTGTGAATACCATTTGAGAAAGAATCTTCCATAGAGGCCATCGTAGTCACCTCCATCACAGAAGAAACCGGTTCCCTGTGGCTGGGAATTGTAGGAGCCGGTGTTATCTGGGCCTCGAGCCCAAAACAGGTGCCCCCTTGATTCTGCTGCCTTTCTCAGGCTCTTCGAGAGATACTTGTCATAACACTGTACCGGTGCAACGGAATGGTCATCATGTGGAAGCCAAAAGTAAGTTAGCTGGTGAAGCTTGGCTATCTCAAGAGTTTAGACTGTTGAAAGGAAATATACCTGAAACTCTCCAACACCTGGGTATCGCCACCCGTGTTTTATGGGACAAGAAGGATACCGTAACTCTCCACAGGGGCCTAGTCCAATTTCAACCATAGATATTACACCATCCTCTAGAAACTCTGCAAGTTCTATCCGAAAACTTCTCATGTAATCAAAGTACACCTAAAATAAATCACCAAAACCATAAAGTGTTTCATGAGTTGGTTATTTCAAATATCTGTGATAACAAAAAGCAAATATTCATGGGTAAATAAAAGACACGGCATGGCCACATAGTGAGATAAGATCTTCTAACTGAAAAATTAGGCAGCTAGATTTTCTCATTTTTACCAAGAATTAACATTTCACTTAAGCTTAGATAGGAGTTTACCTATCTAACTGTGACTTTTGTACTATTTATCACTACAGAGTAAATTGTATGCAACAAAAAAAAAAAAGCGTGCAAAAAGTCATTTAAGTATTAAAGAATCCATTGATCGATAGAGAGATGATAGCTTGCAGTCATGAGTATGTATACCTCAAGTGCAGTCCTGCCTCTTAAAATACGTTCCTTGTCAATACCCCAAGAAAGGCATTCAGGGTTTCGTCTTCCCTCTCTATCAGTGAAATATATGTCAGGATTGGTTCGCCCTATTTCTGCCACCCAGTGAGGAAGTGGGATGCAAACATCATCACCAACATTGCCTCCACATTCATGAAAGGACATTAGAACCTAGTAAGAAAGAAAGAAATTGAGATACATATGAAGCTTGGGAACAAATCATTCTAACGCAACATCATTAAGAAAACTGTATCTTAACCAATCATGCAGGCAAAAGACAGACCTGTATCTTAAGATTAAGATCGCGGACCATCTGAAAAAGCTGCCTATAACCAGTCCAATTATACTCCTGGGGGGAATGAGCCTCAACTATTCCCCACCAACAATCCACTTTAACCCCATCGACATGGATTGATTTCAATATTCTTAAGTGCTTTACCAGTCCATCTCGATCAGCCAATTCACACTTCATATTGATAACCCCAAGCTATTGACAGAAAAGGATATGTAGTTAGGAGAAATTTCAGGATAATTATGTGTACATGTTAAGATTAAAGTTGCTTACTGGTAACATCACATAAACCGGAACATAAGGAGTGCCAGAGAAATCTTGCTCTGTCAGATTTGGAGGAATATCGAGAATCTACCAAATACAATATGTGGAAGAGAGTCATCAGACTTGAACTCAGATACGCGGATGGACATAAATCAACCATGCAGTGACAATCTGACAGGTTCTTATGGCATTTTCAGTTTTTTTAAAATGTTTTTCTTAAGTTGAGGAAACTATCAACTTCATTAATTTCAAATAAGCGATGTAAATGCAAAGGACTGAACTCTTACAAGATTTTTTTTCTATGTACTAGTGCAGTGTCGCTACCTGTTTAGAGTTGATAACATCAACTGAACAACCAACAAGCCCCTCAGCCTTATTGACACTACCAACCAGTTCTGGAGATTGAGTTGGGAATTTATCGTATGGCGATGAAGCGGGTGTGAAAACACCTTTCATACGGCAAGCGCTGAGTTCCACTGGGCTTCTACGCCCAGATGATACCACTCTAAGAGCAGGAGTAGAGGTTTGCTGTGACGCAATGTGAGAAGCTGATGAACCTGCAGCAACCGCAGAAGAACCACCAGTAGGCTTTGTCCCCTAAAAGGTTGAGCAGATCAAGAAGACGATTTAGCATTTACTGGAAATGGATATTTCAGGAGTTTTTCCCCAACCAAGGATCAAGCTTAACACTAATGATTTCTGACAACTACGAGTAGAAGCGAATTTTGCTGGCTAATAAAAATGACTAGACTACAGAAAAACCTCAGCTAAAGCATACAACACAATACATAGCACAGGGACAAGGTAAACAAGTACCTGAGATTTGGCTGGAAAAGTAGTTCCATCAGGAAGAACAACCCATCCAGCTTCCCTTGCCAAAGCCGCGATAACATCGTTAATATCAGCTCTAACTCTGAGATTATAATTCCCATGCCTTCGTAACCCGCCTAGTATCCTTGCAGTAATAGCCCTTCGATGGCGCTCTCTTAACTTAGTTCGCTCCTTCTCTTCAAGCGGTCTACTTCTGCGACTTCCTCCTCCCCCAGGAGTGCCCACTTGATCTTGCATTGACTGCTGAAACATAAACTCATCATTACTACTGCCTGAAGCAGCGCGTGTGTCTCTATTTCGTCGGTCTCCATCATCTTCTTCCTTCACATCCATATCCATTTCTTCATCATCATCCTCTTCACTAGTTCCAAGCAGTTTCTGCATATCCGTTGCCATAACTCCTCTTATAACCCAACCACCCAGGGCTCTATTAGTTTAAGAACGTTATTGCCTTCTTCTGATGAAATGTTCCATCTTTACTTCTCTGGTTTTAACACTCCACGTGTAATCCTTCTGGACAATGCAGCCAAATATTCTATGATTTTTCCTTGTTTATTGCTTACAGTTAGTCAGAAAAGTGAGGACAACTTTAGTATCCAACGAAATTGATCTTCAATCTCTCGACGTGCATAAGCTGCTCTCAGTCTACCTTCCTACAAGACAAAAATCAAACATATAAACAGCATTTTCAACTACAAGCATATTTCCAGACAATAAAAAATGGAAAACTTTTAGTGACCAACCAAACAGAGTTAGTGTTTCTTCAAAGCACAATTGCAGATTAAGTACCTAATCATATATCATCCATCTACCTCGGTGAGTATGTTTCTAGCGCAATTCTGTCAACAATCACAAGCCTCCTCACGGCCAATCGTCGAGAAATACTAAAAACCCCTAGAAATGGAGCTTCCGATCAAAGGATTCCCAGTCTGTCGCCGTCAGCGAAACCAAGAGAGAGGAGAAGAAGACGGTAGATCTCCGGCGGGTGAAAAAGGGCGGATCTGGCCGTGAGATAGAGAAGGCGCGTGAAGGAGCGTGCAGCGTGAGAATTGGAAGACGAGGCTTTCACGCGTGTGTAGCGCTCGAGCGTGTCTGGGAGAAAGAGGAGTGTGTGAAGCAAAGGCTTGGCACGAACTAGGCGTGTGTGCGTATACCAAGGAAGAGAAGGAGACGGGCTCATTAAACGTGTGAAGGGAAGCACGTGCCACCTCCACCATCACGAGATTTCGATGCACTCTTCGGCGCAGAAGGCAGGGAGGTAGTCACGTGACATGCCTGACCAGACACAGTTCGCATGATGTGATGTCTAATTTATGGTCGTTTTGCAAACACTGGTACCAAACTGCGTGCGGTTTTACTCTGTTAAGCGTGAACTGCATCCCGGTTAAGTAAAGTCTTCGACTTTGACCATGCCTTGAACCCTCTCTCTTGTCTCGAGGGTTTACGTTGAATGTCAACTACTAGAAAGTTAACCAAAAGAACATTCATTACAAAACACAAATGTTAAATGTCATTAAAAGATTTAAATCTGATTTAATTTTATAAACAATAATAAAAACTGGACTAAATGTAATGAATTAAGATTGCGATAATTATTTTAATACTATTAAATGATACCATTTTATCGAATGTCTAAAAAAATTAAGATTATTATTATTAAAATGATCTAAAAAATATTTCATGTCTACAAAAAAAAAATACTACTAGTAAATGATAGTAATATGTACACCTGTTATCGCAAAGATGTCTACATTAGTAACTTTTTCAATAAAAAAATTGTCAACAAAAAATAATAATTCCAATAACATTACTATCTGAAAATTGTGATAGTATGGTGTAAATGTCATTTAGAATTTAACTAGATCATCACCCGTACTAAAGTACGGGTTGAATTTTATTTATTATAAAATTTATATAATATATATATTAGAAGTTTAGAACTAAGTTTTAATATATAATAGTAAGTGAAAAAAAATTAATTTTGTTGTCAGTCCCTATATACAATATTAGAATAAATATAGATTTTTTTCTATAATACTCAATTATGGATAAATTTTTTTTAAGATATGAAAACGGAAAATAATTTTATTTTTTAAAAAGTAATATTTTTTGAACAATGAGTTAATTTATGTTAACAACCACAAAATAGGATTGCATATATTTCAGTTAGATCAAAAATTAAAATATCATAAATAAATCGCATATAAAACATAGATTATTTTGAATTAATTAAGAAAATTAGGTATTATTTTGAATTAATTTAGAAAATTCTTTTTCAATTCATAATTCTTTGGTTGTTGAAATAGAGATTTGTTTGAGCTAATCTAATTACAGAATTTGTTTGAGATTTATAATTACGGAATTTACCAATTATTCGCATAATCGAATATGTTATAAACATATATTTAGTATATAATCATACCAAAATCAACCCGTGCGTGGAGTCTATATTTTTATTTTAGAATCTCAATATTTCATTTTAAAATATTGCGTGCACAATCTCTTATTCGTTAATTCTAAAATTGATTTCGGAATCAAATTTTCAAATATTTAGAGGTGTCAAACCATATTTAAATGTTCTACACTATTTTTAAATATTCCAAATTAAAATCTTTAATTTTTTTTTGTAGTTTATAAAATTATGAATTTCAAAAAAACAAATTATATGAAATTAAATATAACTATTCAAATAGTTATAAGGATCAAAACTCATTTAATCATATAATATATTATATTTAACCCGCTACCTATTATAAATATTTTTCAAAATAATCAAATTAGAGTATTTATAATTTTTAACTTTTTGAACTATTAAGTATTGATGATTTTTTGAAATTTATTATTAACTTTTTGAAATTTATTCTTTAAAAATATCAAGTAAAACTTATTTTAAATGTTGCAAATTAAAATATTTAAATTTTTATTGTAGTATATAAAATTATACATTTCAAAAAAATAAATGTATGAAATCGAATATAAATATTCAAATTCTGACTTGTTGCTCAGTCGGAATTTTTGTTGACTTTATTTTTGTGTAAAAAAAATATATTACTCAAGTCTTAATTTTTGACCCGTTTAATTGTTTCCTTTATAGATTAAACAATTTATATGCGTTTTTAAAAATTCAAATCTTGGCATATGCAGAAAAAAATTTACATTTTTATTTATTATGTAGATAATATGATGATTTATTTGTTTCATATTAATATAATCATATAAAGTTGAGAGGTGAAGTTTAATGATTAATAACAAATTAATATGGTAAGTTAGATATCAAATCTTATATGTTCATTTTGATTGGTCATTTAAAAAAAAATAATAACAGATTTTCGTTTTATAATTTAATTAAATTAATTAAATGACATGAATTAATATTTTACTTGTTTATCCTTAATAAATTGAATGAAATTTGTTCTAAAAGAAGATTTTTGTAATGGCATTCTTAAGTAAATTCTTACAAAAGGGAAGGTTAGTTAAGGGTATCTTATAAAGTGTACTCCCCAAATAATAGTATAGGATTAGAAATGAATGGGACAACCTTTAGTTATACACCTAACGCATATATAGCAACTAACGTTCATTATGAGATTTGATTAGCCAAATGTGGAAGGCACGTCTCTCCCCACAATCAAATCGAACGGCCATAATTCGTCGGAGACAATCATAATTTAATTTTTTTTAGTCAATGAATAATATAATTTAACTCAAGCGGATGGTGGGAGAGACTTCATGTATTAACCTTTGTCACGTTCATCAGAGCCAGAGCAGCCAACAACGCAAGAGAAGAATTTGAAACTCACCAAAACATTTATCATCATACACAATCGCGAATCGTGATGGAGAGTTCATTGAATTCCGAACAAAACGAGGTATCTGTCTCAGGAACTCCGACGAGCTCTGTTTCTTCGCCATATCGGAGAACATACTCTGATATCTCCGGATTATCCCACCGGTTCGACGTTCAGAATTTTTATAACCGGCCGTCGAACACTAACGCTGTTGTCTTGAGTGGCCATGAAGAAGATGTCTCCGAAGACGCCGTGGAACCAAAAGATGATGTCGTCAATGACGGAGATGGAGACGAGGAAGACAGCGACATTGATTCTGCAGAAGATGCAGGTAAAAAATTTAAGATTGTAACTTTATTCTTTTGTCATTTCAATTAAATCAGGTTTTTAAAGTGCAGAGCTAGAGATGATGAGAGAAAGATTTGCGAAGCTATTGCTTGGTGAAGACATGTCAGGAAGTGGGAAAGGAGTTTGTACCGCTGTTACTGTCTCAAACTCCATAACCAATCTCTATGGTTTGTCTTCTTCTTCTCCTCTCGTCTCAAATATGCTCTGTTTTCGAAACAGAGTATTTATAGTAGCGTGTGTCTGTTGTGTTATTGCAGCGACTGTGTTTGGACAAAGTTTAAGGTTACAACCATTGAGTACAGAGAAGAAAGAGTTATGGAAGCGAGAGATGAATTGTTTCATGTCTATTTGTGATTACATTGTCGAAGTTATTCCAAGATCTCTTGGTACTAACGTTGAGGTAAAATACTATTTCAACACTATCTTAATTTGACACACACAATTTAAAACGCTAAAAACCTTGGTTTTTTGATGTTTTAATTTCAGATAACAGAAACAAAGCTAAGATCTGATATTCTCATGAGTCTTCCTGCTTTGAGAAAACTCGATAATATGCTAATGGTAAGTATAAGACTCGAATTAGACAGATAGATAAATCAAGATTCAAGATTTCCAACACGACTTTTTTGGCTTTTGTAGGAGATATTGGATAGTTTTACGGAGAACGAGTTCTGGTACGTTGAAAGAGGAAGCTCATCGATGAACTCGAGCGGTGGTGGCAGAGATTCAGGAACGTTTAGGAAAGTGGTGGTTCAACGGAAAGACGAGAAGTGGTGGCTTCCGGTGCCATGTGTTCCTGCTGAAGGTTTATCGGAAGAAGAACGAAAGAATTTGCGTCACAAACGTGATTGTGCCAGTCAGATACATAAAGCAGCATTGGCCATTAACGATTCCACTCTTAATGACATGGATATTCCTGATTCTTATCTCACCACTCTTCCAAAGGTATACATATATGACATGGATAACAATTATTGCGTTGCGACTTCCATATGCATATTTTCTTTAAAACCAGATGTAATGTGAAAGTGTTGAAAGCAACTCGGTGTTGTTTGATTTTCTGGACAGAGTGGGAAAGCAAGTGTAGGAGACGTGATATACAAGCAACTGTGCACTGCCGAGAAGTTTTATCCTGACCAGCTTCTCGACGTCTTGAAGATAACATCTGAGCATGAGGCGCTTGAGCTCGCCGACAAAGTTGAGGCTTCACTAGTTACGTGGAGGCGTAAGACTGGAGGATTGACTCACTCCAAGTCCTCATGGGACATGATGAAAGATATCGGTGGCGATGCAGATCGTGGCAATGACAAGAACCACATTCTTGCGGCTCGAGCAAGGAGCTTACTTTTCTGTCTGAAACAGAGATACCCCGAACTTTCTCAGACCTCACTTGACATCTGCAAGATTCAGTTTAAA
>NW_003302552.1:22324820-22460904 GCF_000004255.2 Arabidopsis lyrata subsp. lyrata
TTTTTGTTTCGGATAGGATGTTGGAAAGGCGGTATTGGAGAGCTATTCGAGGGTTTTAGAAGGTTTGGCTTATAATGTTGTGTCGTGGATTGATGATGTTCTTTACGTCGACAGAACAGTGAGGAACAGAGAGGATTAGGGTTTTCATACTGAGTTTTTTCTTTTGAGCATCGACAAAAAATGTTTACCTTTTTTGGATGTAATGGAATGCAAAACAATTGTGTTTGTTTTTGGTTATGATTGTTTTCTGAATCTCTAAAAGGAATTTCTGAACCAATTAAGGGTGAACAAAAATTTCGACCACAGACAGTTGATAGAAGGTCTTTAATTGTCCCTGTTACATTTGTGTGTACATTTTTACAAATTCAGTATTATTTGATTCCAAATATTTCAGCTTGGATTTTACATTACAGGCCTTAATTTGCCAAGGAGCTTTATCTGTCAAAAACATTCTGTATTGGATTGTTTCTTGACTGAAACACAATGAAGCAATATGAGATGTTCTCCTTGTTTAAGTTCAAGCCTTGTTTTATTCATCCTCATATAACAACATTCACAACTAACAGAACTCAAAACTTTACAGAAGCCAAATGGAAATAAGGACTGTAAGAAACAAAACAAAAGGTTTCTTTTGCAGTCGTTGGGGTATTAAAAACTGTGGTTGTGTGTATCTGCACAAGAACTGAAAGTAGAGCTTGTCCATTGTAGTGGAAGTGAAACTGTACAGAGTAAACAGAGGAGCCTCTAGAGATGACCATGAGTGTCTTTCTTTATTGTCTGGTAGTGTTGGAGCAGTGAGACTCAATGAATCACCTTGTTGATTGTTTCAGGTTGGACCAAGTCTGTGCAGTTGCTGATTATCTCTTCTAATAGTTCATCAAGGATTATTTCACCTGTTTCAGAACCGATGCAACCAATATCAAAGCGGAGGTCCATCCAGTTTCCAGTCCTAGCCAGGTCTTTCTGCACTATCTGGTCTAGTGTGTGAGGAGAAGGCAAAGGTAAGAGATGCCAGTAAACTTCTTCTTGTACCACTTCAACAGCATTTTCCATGTCTGGAAAAAACCGTATTGAAGGTTTGACGAATGAAATCCAAGGGCCATGTCCACAAAACTCCATAAGAACTTCATTGATACAGTCAAAAAGGAGTTTCTTATCGCTGCATAGATTTGTCGAACAGAAATCTATGTCATCCATTAGAGCCTGCTCAAGAATCTTCTCCGAATAAAAAGATCTCGCCAAAAGCTCTTCCCAGTTCAACTCTGAGGATTTCACCACGGCTTGAATGTATTCAAGTGCCAATTCCTTGTCATCCATTCTAGTTTTGGCATCATTGTCTTTCTCCGGTCTTGGAGAATCAGCTTCGTCGAATCTTATGCACAGTGGTTGCATCCGCACTTCGGCTAAATGAGCCAATGAAAAAGGTCAGAGACTGAGCTTTGATGAAAAGTTTTACTAGAATACTGAATTGGTGTTCCAAAATTCTTTCTAGCCATACCTGAAGAGAACCTGGAGCTGTTTGGACTAGTGTCATCATCGGTAAAGAGAGGCTCAAGAACCGACACAGGACTTGACTTTCCCAATACATCTGTGGTATTTTCTTGGCATTCAGACATTCTCACTGAAGAGTTTGGTGGAGAACACGGTAATCGCCCTTCGTCGACTACTTCCTGAAAACATGATAAAGCAGGAAATATGAGCCTTCCTTCAAGAAAAATGTATCATGGACACAAGGATTCATCAAACCTTTTCCAAGAGTTGCTTCTGCTCATCCTCATCAACATATGCATCTTGTTGGATAATGGAAGAGCTAATTACTTCAGACAACGAATCCAAAACAGTCTTCTCTTCCTCTTCCATCCCAGTGTCTGAAATGAGCAGGTTACAAATCAAAAGCAGTTAGTTTATTTACAAGGCTGAGAAAGAATCAGATCAAATGAAAAGGAGAACATTCATCACCTTCTGGAACTGGCATAAACTCTGTTTCTTCATAGTAGTAACCTTCTGAACTGCACTGCTGAATCTTTGGTTTATCGATTAGCTGATGATCAAGTGCCAAGTTCACTCTAGGACTGTTGTCTGGTGTGGAGAACTCAGGGGGAGAAAGAATCTTCCCAAGAATTCTTGGTACTTCCTTATCCGGTGAATCAGCATCGTCTCCTTCTGCAAGCATTTCAGACAGGTGTTTCTTGGCAGCAATGTATATACCACACATATTCTTTTTCGAGTCTTCACTTTCATGGATAGTGTCCTCCTTATTAGCCTCACGTTTTGAAGCAATGTCAGGCAATGTTTCTCCATCCGAAACACCCTTCCCGGGATTAGTCTCTATCGCTTCTCCCAAACAACAGTTTTGACTCATGTTAGACGACAATGCATCTGGATCAGGATCAGAGTCATGTTGAGCATTGCATGGATTCTTTCCAACAGCAAACTTTAGTCTTCTTCTGATTCTACTGAGAATAAAGCGAGAACTGAACCTCCCATTTTTGGTCTTGTTGTCTGTAGAAGGTGTTCCAGGTGATGATCCAACATCCAAGCTATTTGGTTCAGGCTTCAAAATTACAATTGTATGTCTACATTGTGTCAGCTCATTGATTCTCTGAGAATCTCTTGAAATTGGCGTACCGATATTCAAGAATGATTCTTCTTTAGAATCCAAGACCTGAAATGCATCGTCCAGGTTCTTCTTGCAGCTCCCTACCTCGCTATCCTTATGAGCTAATCAACCGCTTTATCAACTCGCTGAACTTCTCTTCGGAATCATCAGGTACCAAATCCACCTCGTTCTGTGAAATTCTCGGACACTGATCATCTGCTTTCTCTGCATGATCATCATCATCACCAACAATCAAAACATTGATATCCTCACTGATTTTGCTGCAGGTCCTACTTCTCCTCTTTCGGTTTCTCGCCTCACACTTTTGCTTAGTCTTCTCATCAATCTCATCTTCTATGAGTTTCTTGACACTCTGCATATCAGCTTCACTCTCCTGAGACAAAAACACTAAACAATCTACATCAGTTTTTGAATCCTCACAAAACCATTTTACACAACAAAAGCAAGTTTGATTCTCAAATCCAACAAAAACTTAACAAAGACCTCACAGTCATAGTCACAGTCACAAGTAAGCTGCTTCTCAACCTTAGTGTCAAACATTCCATTATTACCTGCATTGTTCATCAAACCAACAAAGTGAGAATCTTTTTTTGTTTCAGACACATTTTCATGACTCAAAAGAAAGAAGAACATAAAAAAAAAAAAACCTATGATTCGTTTGCTTCCACGTTTCTTATCCATCAAAAGCTTCTGGTTAGATCCACCATGTCTGAAATCAAACATGCTCATAAACACCCAAACACATCCTATCCCTTCTCTTGAAAGATGTCTTCTACAAATCTCTTTCTCCATTTAAAATCCTCAATGCTCTTCTTCTACTCTCTCTGTTTACTCCTCTTGAGCAAAATCTACAAAAGAGTAAATTATAAAGACAGATACCAAAAATATGATTACAATCAAAGAATATATTATTCATGCATTGTTGCTCCCCACACAAAAAAAAAGAAGAAGAGAAAGCATAAATATTTGTTACCTTTAGAATCTGATCCAATGCTTGCAAGAACAAGAAAATTTAGTGATATGCATATGAAAAAAAAAAAAGGAAAAGAAGAAAACACTGATAATACTTTACTGATCACTCAGAGTTCAGCCTCCATTGTTAAGAAAACCTTAAAAAGTTGTTTTATTTCCAGATTTTCGCATGAAATGCGGCTTTCTTCGCTTATTAATATAATAAAAATCACGAGAGGTGACGAAGCTCGAAGCACGAGGGTAGATGTTTAGCAAAATGTGTCATTTAGTAGACCCACTTTTCTCACCAGAATTATACTCAATTAAAAAAACACCCAGAGGCCAGAGATATAAAGAAAACACAGTACTTGATTAAAAAAAAATGGACATTTGGCATCAAGTTACAAGAGTTTTACATTAGAACCGACAAAATCCGATCAAGTTTCATGTTTTACGTATAATATAATCATATATTAATAGAAGAAAACGATAAAAAGCCAATAGCTTTTTCTGTCTTGTTCATTTCCCACATAGAACAAAAAAAGAGAAATTATCATACTAGAATCATACTACTATTTTCTTAATTAAAACTGAATTATAAACTTGTAAAATGACGATGATATATCTAATACTCCTCCTTTTTTTTAAAATATGGATACACATTATTATAGTAGTACATTCTACATAAATGTTTGTGACTGTAAATAAAATTTTATACATATGCAATAAATGAATGATATGGGGAATAGTCTTGGAGGAGGAAAAAAAAAAAAAGGGGAATAGTCTTGGAGTCGGTAGGTAATGGTCCTCCGGAGTCCGAGTGAGTACCGTACGGTGACAAGTGTGTCGGGGAGGGCAAACTCGTCAATTTCGTTATTTATTTATTTTGGGTCTGACTCACCGTTATTTATATAATGTCAGTGTTAAGTCCCAATAAAACTATAGTTTAATAAATACACTTCAATCTGTAATAAATGTCAAGAGCACGATCGTGATAAATGAAACAAGATTGTCATAATGTATGGTAGAATAGTGGATTCTTTTTCTTTGGTCAAAAAAGGTTATAAATCGTAATTATGGATCTTGTATTTGGTAAGAACATATAGAATCACAAAACGATTTGGTCGTAATATATTCCAAAAAGAATAAGAAAGAAGAGATCATGTGGTTTTTAATGGTTCTCATTACTACTTTCACCGTATTATAACTATTTTGTATAATCCGGTTTAAAATTTTGTCTTAGACTTAGATATGGTTGATGAATCATTTGCTAACAACTAATAATAAGAAGAATATTGCCAAAAGAGTTGTTCACAATTGGCGAATTCCATTTATGACTATTTAATTTGGACATTTGCTATTTATGTAGAATCAGCACATAATATACAACATCGATCGATGTTGATCCTTTTTTTTGGACCACACCTAGCTATTGTGTAACCTTGGCGAATTTGGATACGTGTATCCATCCATATACATAAATTTTTCTTCAACATGTTATATATATGCAGCTAAATTGTTTTATATTTCGTCGTTATGCGTGTGCCGTGTAGCATGCACCAATTTAGTAGTCATGATGTCCATTTATTAGTGACAATAAATTGAAAAGGTACAACCTCGTCACTCTAGCTAGAATGCTAATTTCATTTGGGATTATAATTATTAGTTTTGATCCGTTCCAAATTTACATCATCATATATATTTCTTAATATTCAAAAATTCGGCTGAAAGAGATTAAAATACCTTTAAGTAGCCGTAAAGAAAATCCCCTAATTAGAAAGCAGATAATTTTTTTCTTTAGTAGTCAGTGCCAAGACAAACGACAAAAGCAATTAACAAATGTTCGCAACTTCGCATCAAAAACAAAATTAAGAAACCGACAACGTCTCTTGTATTTTTACTCAGCACATAATAACAGACGAAACGACGACATAGTGGAGAATACGAAGCATATATATAGTTTCTTAGGATTCTTCTCTCACAGGTCACTGCCTTTTTCGTCTATCTTGTCCTAATTCGCATGTGGAAATTTGATGGGCTATTTTGTGCATCGCTTTCAGCATTCGGAACCCGACCCTATTCGTTTCGATCAGACCCGAATGTTATGTGCAAGCAATGTTTCGTTGTTCTTGTTCGTTCTTAGGTACCATCGCCGAACTAAGACTTGTTATTACTTAAACTGGAATTTAAAAGATTAGGAAGCTAACAAAAGTATATGGTAGCGTCATGTGTAATTAACTGCATGATTTGTTTTTGACTTTTTGTTTATATAGAATTCTTTCATTATGTTCTACCTAACAGAAATATAGATTTTTAGTGTAATCTTATAAAATAAGCATGCCCGCGGTTGCCATATTATAACTCTATCTAGTCACCACAATCATTTTAGTTAAGGGTTTTGGTAACATATAATCATCATGGAAAGACGGTGATATCGTTAAAATAATGCTCATCTGCATGAAGACTCTCTGTTAAAACTTAAACATGAAGCATAATATGACTGCGTTTTCAAAAAAAAAAAAAAAAGAAGCATAATATGACTGATCCAAATTTTGTATCAAATAAATTCCCTTATGAAACTATCAAAATTTATGTCAATTAGCTAGTTGTAAGTTGTAACATCAGATTAATTATATGGTGATGCATGAAACAGCTTAATATAAACAACTAGTTAATACACATGTGTTTTTCCAAGCAATTTGCATTATACGGATTTGAACTTGGACGATGTCTCAACAATATCACTAATACAAAAGTAATTATAGACACCAAAATAAGTGTGTATACATTTTGTTCTAGGCGCCAAAGTAAATATTTTATATAAACTCAGCAAAAAATATATATATATATAGTGTATATATAATTATATATATATATATATTCCATAATTAATTTTAGACAAATCGAACACTTAAATAATGCTAACTAAGAAAATCACATCACATAAAAGAAAGCATTAATGTAATTAAAAACGTAATCTCAAAAAAGAAAAGAAACTAAAAGCCAAAAATGCTTGTGTAACGAGGAACAATGGAGTATCAAGTATGGGTGATTCTGTCGTATATTTTGTGTGCTACAAAGCCTGCAATTTGGAAATGTTGATAAGTCCTTAAAACATTCCAGAATCCAGACTATTGAAAGCAAACCTTTGAGTTTGGATCCAGACTTTTGAAAAGCAAAACTTTGGATTCTGACGTGCCCATTTAAGGAGGTATTTATCTCTGTTAAAAGGATATGATTTCTTTTTTTAATAAGTACTCCCTCAGTTCTTTATTATTGAATTTTCTAGATTTTTTTTTTCAAAATGTTCTTTATCATTGTATTTTCTAGGATTTTTTTTGTTTCAAAAAGATAGATATTTTAAGTTTTCTATGCAATATTTTTTAGTTATTATTTGAATTATAAACTTTAAGAAAAATAATTGAATACTATTAGTTTAGAGTTATATAACTTGAAAATCACAAAAATAATTCATTTATAATCATATGAAAATCCTATAAAGTACATGAATAAGGAACAATACTTCTTCCGTTTTACAAAGAGTATTGTTTTAAAGTTTTAATTTTGTTTCACAAAGAATATTGTTTTAAATTTTCAATGCAGTTTTTAAGATCAAATCTCTGTTTTTTTTTTAATCATTATTTCAACTTATTAATTAAAGAGATGATCTTAATTAGTGTATTAATAAAAAAATAAAAATAAAATATGTTTATTTTTCTTAATTTGTGTGAAAAATGTCAAAGTGACAGTTTTTATGAAAGAAATGAGTATATGTTAATTCTGGTTATCGTGAAGACTAGTCATATCCAATTACCGTTATTGGCCTAACGGAAACGTGCACAAACAATTCGAATTGCAGTTTACGGTGAAAAATTTGGCGAATGAATAAAGAGATGCTACATCCCCAAATCGTATATCCTTAGTTGAAATATTCCACGATTACGATGAAAAATTAAAAACTCAATGATATAACTTGGTTAGTTAAGAAACTAGTGAAATTGTGGATGTGCTTCGCCTGTCTTCATATCCTGAGACAACCTTTTCTTTAATTTTAAAACCTGTCAATTACACATTAACGTAATATTCAATAAGAAATAGAATTCTATTTCGACCCGGGAAACATATATATAATTCGAATGAAAATGACAAGGGAATAAGCATTTCGGGGAATATGCCTATTAATTTACATTATATAACATGGTACAACCACACACGCCACATAAAGAATTCAACTAGTTTTTAATTTATCAGAAAAAAAGAAGTTGAAAATATGCTTAAATCTACACTAACTGTTTTTAGAAGACTTTTTCTCATCTATTTTCAGGACAAAATAACATATTTCTTGAACGCCAGCTAACAAAATTAGCAAAATAACGTATAACGATCTATGTTTAACAATCATTGATTAGAGTGATATATTAGAAAGTACTAGTAATCCGATACCAGATCCTCAAAACATATCTGGTGATATATAAAGTCATTCAACTGTTGGTTTTAATTTGCATAAACCATGTGTATTAGGTTTGATGCATCAAGTATTTCTACTACACGTACGTCATTTGGAAACTGACGCGTTTAGTTTGATAGACACATAATGATGATGCACTTAATACTTTTCATATACGTTGTCATCTATGTATAGCAGCATATATAGTGCACTTGTTCCTCTCTCACTTGATGATATAATTTAAGATTCGTTTAACTTTTCATAAATCTAGCTAAATGTCACACTTAATTAAAAAGTGACCAGCACCTTAAAATTAACATATATGTGTAGCATGATGAATATTGATATATTGCATGATACTAGCGCTTCTGTAGTCTGGAAAATAGATTGCATGCATTTGATCAAATGCAAATAGATTTTTTATGTTATCAAAAAATAAATAATTTTCTCTACTGACTGGAATGGAAAAAAGGTACTCCGGCGGGAACAAAAAAAAGAATAAGAAGACAGCGAGTTGGTGTACCAAATCTCATCTCATCATCAGGTACACGTGTCATCAATCGGTTAAGGTGGACAATCATAGTATATAAAGGTCTACTGTGTGTGTGTCCACAGCAGATAAATAAACCTCTTTTCTTCATCATCATCTTCTCGACCACGTCAGATTTGAGCATCAAAGCACACAAATCCCCAAGAAGCTTCGTTTTGGTATGTTAAGAACAAATATTATATGCAGAGTCGCTTTTTTTTCTTTCTCAATTTTAATTCTCTTTCCCTCTTATCTCTGAGTTTCTTGCCGTGAGTTTTGGTTGGTCTGACCAAGAGTCGTTTTATTTGGTCAATACGTTTCGAAATTGATATCAAACTCTTTCTTCTTCTTCTTCTTCTTCCGTATCCTTAGACTCTAGGGTTTCACTACGATTCGAGTGTTTCTAGTCAAATTGTGAGTCTGGTTTGGTTAGAACTTTCCCTTTTGGATTTTGAAACAGCTATTTTTTTTACTCGCTCCAGAGTGAATGTGA
This sequence comes from Arabidopsis lyrata subsp. lyrata, assembly GCF_000004255.2. NCBI lineage: Eukaryota > Viridiplantae > Streptophyta > Magnoliopsida > Brassicales > Brassicaceae > Arabidopsis > Arabidopsis lyrata. Next base: position 22,333,861 of record NW_003302552.1, read on the forward strand.
TCTGCTGAATATTCTAAATTTGTTTGGTTGTTGTGTGGTTTTAGGAATCAAACGATCTGGTTTTTCGGATTTGGTATTGGAGCAATGGCTTTGGTGACTCCAATTCCAGCAATGGGTGAAAGAGCTGGATCCATGAGATTTCACGGAATTGGTAGCCCAGGATCAAGGTCTAGTAGGAGCGGGATTATGGACGAACCTGTTTCGCGCCTGATTGACGAGAAAATCTTCGTTGCTGTGGATAAGCACGTGGCCAAGAGCAAGTCTACACTCATTTGGGCTTTGCAAAACACTGGCGGCAAGAAGATTTGCCTTATTCATGTTCATCAGCCCTCCCAAATGATTCCACTTAGTAAGACCTCCTTAGTTTGTGTGTGTTTTTCCCCATTAAAGCCTAATTTTAGTCTCTTAATGTGTTTTCCTCATTGATTCATCCTAGTGGGCGCCAAATTTCCAGTTGGTGCTGTCAAGGAGGAAGAAGTCAGGGCTTTCAGGGAAAAAGAAAGGGAGAAAGTGCATATGATCTTAGACGACTACCTTCGTATATGCCAGCAGAGAGGGGTATGGCTCCATTTGTTTTCCTTTATAGTGGTGATGTTATGCCCTTTATAGGGATACTTGTTTTACTTCATTGGCTACCACTACCATGATAGCGGCCTTATTAGGTCGCTGCTAGTGACTAATGGTGTCCATTATGATTGTAGGTCAGGGCAGAAAAGATGTTTATTGAAATGGAGTCCATCGAGAATGGAATTGTGCAGCTGATCTCGGAGCTGGGAATCAGGAAGCTTGTCATGGGAGCAGCAGCAGATAGACACTATTCAAGGTATGCTTATGGGAATCAACTCCTTTAGAGCTGTGTGCTGTCTCTCTCTTAAATATTTTAATGTTTTGCTTGCTCTATCAATACTTCGACTTTCAGGAGAATGACGGATCTGAAGTCCAGGAAAGCCATCTTTGTACGCCGAGAAGCACCTAGTCTTTGTCAAATATGGTTTACTTGCAAAGGATACTTGATACATACAAGGTTTGGCCAATTCTTTTTCTCATCCTAACCGAATCCTTGGATTTCAAAATGACTTGTACGATTCAGCCATGCATAATTATTACTGTAACAGTCTTTAAGCTTCCCGAGAGCTGCATTGGCATTGAAAATGACGCATCTGTGGCTTCTTAGTAGTAATATTTATTGTACCATGATTGCAGGGAAGCTACGATGGACGACACTGAATCAGAATATGCATCTCCGCGTCCTTCCATAAGTGCAAGTGATCTACTTCAAACTTTCTCTACACCGGAGTCTGAACATCAGCATATATCTCGAGTACAGAGCACCGATTCAGTTCAACAATTAGTAAGCAATGGAAGTTCAACTGAACACAGCGGGAGGGTGTCGGATGGGTCTTTAAATACTGATGAAGAGGAGAGAGAATCTGGTGGCAGTGAAGTAACGGGAAGTGCAACAGTTATGAGTTCTGGCCATTCATCTCCCTCCAATTTTCCGGTATGCCATGTCGTTCCTAATGGAAAAAGCAATGCATTTTGATTTTCATATACCGTGTATTCTCAGCTGTCCAGGAACTTGTCCATCATTGCAGGATGGGGTGGATGATTCATTCAACGATAAAATTCGAAAAGCCACGTCAGAGGCTCACAGTTCAAAACAAGAAGCTTTTGCAGAGACTCTTAGGCGACAAAAAGCCGAAAAAAACGCACTTGATGCAATCAGAAGGGTGAGTTTCCTTACAAAAAATAATTTAGTTGGCACTGTTAAACTTTTTTGGAAACGATTGCTAGATATTCTAGCTGGAGATATTATACTGGACCATCATGTTTGCTAGTGTATCACTTGGAAAGATTACTAGGCTTAATAGAGGTGCTTCTAGTTACACCAATAACACTATAACAGCTAAAATATAATAGTATTCTGATATTACTGCTAATTACTATAGGCTAAACAATCAGAAAGTGCATATTCTGAGGAGTTGAAGCGAAGGAAAGATATGGAGATAGCAGTAGCGAAAGAGAAAGAGAGATTTGTAACAATAAAAAACGAGCAAGAGGTAATCATGGAAGAACTTCAAAGTGCTATGGATAAGAAAGCGATGCTTGAGAGCCAAATAGCAGAATCCGATGGTACAATGGAAAAGCTAAACCAGAAGCTTGATATAGCTGTGAAGTTGCTGCAAAAGTTGAGGGATGAACGAGAGGAGTTGCAGACAGAACGTGACAGGGCACTCAGAGAAGCTGAGGAGTTAAGGAGTCGAGCAGAAACCTCAACCCTACAGTTACCTCAGTACTTCACGGATTTCTCATTCTCCGAGATTGAGGAAGCAACTAATCACTTTGATTCGACCCTGAAGATTGGGGAAGGTGGATATGGAAGCATCTACATTGGTTTACTGCGTCATACTCAGGTGGCTATAAAAATGTTGAATCCTAACAGTTCGCAAGGCCCTGTAGAATATCAACAGGAGGTAATTTCTTGACATATTATTAATGAAACTAAGATTTGTTCAAACGAAATTTGTTGTTTCGTTTCATCATCATTTTTTACTGGTTTGCTGTGCACAAATTGCTGCCTCTACGAAAAAGGGGACTTTGAAACACAGTCCTGCTGAAGTTTTAATTTTATAATGTTCACTGTGGAGGAGTTTTGACTTATTCTTGCTGTATTGCAGGTTGATGTGCTAAGTAAAATGAGGCATCCAAATATAATTACGCTAATTGGAGCATGTCCAGAGGGGTGGAGTCTTGTCTATGAATATCTTCCAGATGGAAGCCTTGAAGACAGGCTTAATTGCAAGGAGAACTCTCCACCCTTGTCGTGGCAAAATCGTGTACGCATTGCCACTGAGATATGCGCAGCACTAGTCTTTCTTCATTCCAATAAAGCTCATAGCTTAGTACATGGTGATTTGAAGCCAGCAAATATCCTTCTCGATTCCAATCTCGTTAGCAAGTTAAGTGACTTTGGAACCTGCTCACTACTTCATCCTAGTGGAAGCAAAAGTGTGAGAACTGATGTCACGGGCACAGTTGCCTATTTGGATCCAGAAGCTTCCAGTAGTGGAGAGCTAACTCCGAAGTCAGATGTGTACTCGTTTGGGATTATCTTATTGCGCTTGTTGACCGGGAGACCAGCCTTACGGATATCAAACGAAGTGAAGTATGCCCTCGATAATGGAACATTGAACGACCTCTTGGACCCTTTAGCAGGGGACTGGCCCTTTGTTCAGGCTGAGCAGCTTGCTCGCTTGGCATTGAGATGCTGCGAGACTGTCAGCGAGAATCGTCCAGATCTTGGAACTGAAGTGTGGAGGGTACTTGAACCTATGAGGGCTTCTAGTGGAGGATCTTCATCTTTCCATCTCGGCCGTAATGAGCACCGCATAGCCCCTCCATACTTCATTTGCCCCATTTTCCAGGTAAATAATCTGTATTTTTGGGTATTGATTTCCAATATTATTATAAATCTGAGAAGACTTCGATCACAAAGTCATTAAAATTTGCTTGTTTGAGGTCTCAAACCGTTATCTTGCAGTCTAATGGTACTAAACCTGTTCTTCCTCTGTTTTTTTTTCAAAATTTTCAGGAAGTCATGCAGGATCCACACGTGGCTGCAGACGGTTTCACATACGAAGCAGAGGCTATAAGAGCGTGGCTGGACAGTGAACACGATACTTCACCAATGACCAATGTCAAGCTTTCTCACACCAGCCTAATCGCCAACCATGCTCTTCGTTCTGCTATTCAAGAGTGGCTTCAACATCATTTGTGAAAATAAAATCCTTCGAACCCTCAATCCCTGTTCGTTCTCTTATGAAAAAAAGTTTTTGCCTTTTCTGCGGGAGGCAACAGAGAGTAAGTGAGTGAGTGAGTTTAGTTTTTTCAATCTTCCTTATACGTATACATACGATCTCTCCATGGATAGCAAGCATATTTGTTTACTTTGTCAAGCATAGTGTAAGTCCTCCATATTTGTCAGATATGAAAAGAAGAAGCTGGTGAGATTGTATGTGTGTGTGTGTGTATATATATATATATATATATATATATATATATGTTCTCCCCTATTTTGTTCCTCCATTATGTTCGGCTCTCTTTAGAACAAAGATTAGCCTCAAGGTTATACTTCTATCTCACTGATGATGCCTTTGCTTAGCTAAAATTAGGATGAGTCTTAAATTATTAAGTCAAGACTATCGTGTAAGACTTGTTTTCCTCCTGGAAGAAGTTACCTTTGATTGCTCATATAGTGGTTTTCAATAAACTCTTAAAATTCTTGTGATTAATCTATCTTAATTAGCAGTGAGGTCAGGTCGTTTTGGCGGCTAGTGGCATAACTGTATAAAAACTCAGGATTGCACTGAGGTAAGCAACCTAACGCAGCATTGAAAGACACCAACCTGGAAAATGCTGAGAGTATTCTTCAGTATTTTCTCAAAAGTCTTGTGAAATTCGTGTATTTGTGTCAATATGTCGACATTTCTCTTCATACACAGATACTGTCGCTTTTGATTCCTGGTTTGGCTCGTTGAAAGTCAAAAAGCCTTCATTATTTTAATACATGATTGAGCTTCTGCGTTAAGGCCAAGTTTCGTCATTGTTACCGTGGTTGACTTCGTATGCATGTTATAACATAAGAAAATGTTCTTGTTTGTTGATTGCTCCCTCTGTTAAATCAATCATCTCTTTTCTTGTATTGCAAAAAATTTATGTTTGTTCTTGTTCATTCTCTTGAGTGAATTAGAGGAATGTTTTGAGTGTCTCATATGGAGTGTGTTGGAGAAAGGAGCTTCGATCCAAGCAAAGGGGAAAAGTGTTGGCTTCATGAGGCTTCGATGCAGCGTTAAACGCTGAATCTAGGCCAATCAAGAGGGTGATAGAGAGAGATGATGGGCAAACCAGGTTCGCTGCAGCTGCTAATGGATGAGAAGATATATGTTGCAGTGGGGAGTGACTTGGGGAACAAGTCCACTCTAGTTTGGGCGATACAGAACACTGGAGGTAAGGAGTTCTGTATCGTCCATGTTCACCAGCCGCTCTACAGAAAAGACAAGGAAAAGGCACAAAAGATCCTGGACAAGTACCTACAAACATGCAGGCAAATGCAGGTATGTTTTTGTTACTTCTCTTGCTATTAAGTGATATTATTCATTTGTTTGATGATACAAGAGATAAAGAGAGCCGATTGTGATATCCTAGGTTTGTGCTGAGACGATACACATCGAAATGGACTCGGTAGAGGAAGGTATCATCCAATTGATATCAGAGCGCCACGTTAAGAAGCTCGTCATGGGAGCTGCATCAGACAGACACTATTCAATGTACAAAGCACACCGGCATAACTAACTATCTTTGGATTTTCATCTTCTCATGGATGGTTCTTGTTATTTCACCAATGGATTCATCATTAATCTTAATTTGCAGGAGGATGGCAGATCTGTTGTCCACGAAAGCCATTTACATTCGTCAACAAGTTCCTGCTACTTGTTGTATATGGTTTACTTGCAAAGGATACCTGGTATATAAAAGGTCTATCCCGAGTCCCTTTAATCTCTGTACAACCGTAAATACTACTTCAGACAGTTTTTTGAATGATCTTTGTATTTTGTCAGACTCTTGTGAGTTTTAACAGGAACTGGGATTGTGAGAACAATCACATGTCACAAGCTCTAATATATCTGGTGATGGTATAACGCAGGGAAGCTATCACGGGTAACACCTCTCTAGAGTATGCATCTACAAGTTCTGATCAAGATTCAGTCCGTTCACGAGGATCTGTTATACCTTCGGGCCAATACACGATATCTAGAGGAAATGGAAATGTGTATCAATTAGCTGTCTTTGAAGCTGAGAAATCGAAAAAAGAAGCAAGCTTGGAGGCTTTCAAGCATCAAGAAGTTGAAAAAGAGAAAAATGAAGCAATCAAAAGGGTAACTTGTACCTATTGCAATTGCCCATTGGGAATGTTGTTTTTTCCCGATGCTTACGAAGTTTTCTGACCAAATGTAGGCTAAAGAATGGGAAAATGCCTATTTCGAGGAGTTGAAACAAAGGAAAGAAACAGAGATGGAGCTGAAGAAAGTGAGAGAAAAACTCGAAAATATGAGGTATATATCTGAGAACCGAATAACCGAGTCTTATATGCTGGTACAAAAGCTGCAAGATAAGTATAACTTGGCAACGAAAGTGTTGAGAAAAGCAAAGGAAGAACGAGATAGATTGATAAAAGGACGCGACATAGCAATTATAGAAGTAGAGGAGCTAAGAAAAATCCATGAGAAGGTCTCTCGATCTGATGAGCACCGTGAAGCTCCTCAGTACTTCATCTGTCCCATTTCACTGGTAAATAAAGAAAAAGTCAATATGGAGAGAAACCGAAGATTGTATCGAATCAGTTCACAAAATTAAAACCTTTGTTTTCAATGTTGCAGGAAGTGATGAAGGATCCACAACTAGCAGCAGATGGATTTACATATGAAGCAGAAGCCATAAGCACATGGCTTCAGAGAGGACATGAGACTTCCCCAATGACAAACAAGAAGCTTCTTCATACAAAGTTAGTTCCAAATCTTGCTCTTCGATCTGCAATCCAGGAATGGCTTCACGCTTCATCCTCTTCCAGAAAGTGAATAGAAATAAAATCACACTAAAATATATTCTTAAGCATTTGCTTCAACGGACTCGTCTCTGCTTGTAATGTATATTAAACCGATGTAATTTGAAAGACCGTTTCTTGATTATTTTTTCTCCATGTTTTATTTATTTTCTTATTAATACAATCTGACCATATGCATTACGTTGAAAACAGCTAATTAACGAAATAAAATTTGTATAGATATCATCTCCAATAACACTAGTATATCCCAATTTCTAACATTGTTTCTCAGGATTTATTTCTTGACTTTTATTTTCATATTCTTATTATTATGGCAAACGAAACCATCAATCAAGTCTTTTTCAATATATATAAAAAATATGTATAGATTGATGGAATATTCGAAGGAACAGAGATACCAGAATGGTGAGATGTGCAGCCATTGGATGTCTTCTTGTCCAAGTAAACCAGCAAATGCTGATGCAAGAAACGGCTCTCTTCCAAAATCCTGCCTCTTCGTTTTCCAGAGAAAATTCTTAGTTCTCAGGCTATGGAGGAAACAGTCAGTTCACGGATTCTCGAAGAGAAAATCTACGTCGCAGTTGGGAGAAATGTATCGAAGAACACATCAAATCTCCTCTGGGCGTTACAAAACTCCGAGGGAAACAAAATCTGCATCCTTCATATTCACCAGCCATCTCCAATGATTCCTGTGTGTAAGTGTTTTGCCTTTCCAAGAGTCTCTCGTTAGATCACGCAGGCTTTAAAGGTTTTGACTTTACTCTTCTCACTTTTGATGCAAAGTGGGTACCAAATTCGAAGCTTCGACGGCAGATGATGTATCAGTGAGAGCGTATAGAGGCATAGAAACAGCCAAAACAGACAAGATTCTACAAGAGTACCTTAGTATATGTCTGAGAAAAGGGGTATGTATGTGATGTGATGTGAACACAGATGATATTAATGTCAACTCTGTTTTCACCATTTTTTAAAGAAAGAAGGTTGGTTTCTGTAGGTACAGGCAGAGATACTGTGTTTTGAAATGGACTCAGTTGAGAAAGGGATTGTGGAAATGATACATCAGCATAGGATCAGGAAGTTTGTTATGGGAGCAGCTGCAGATAAACACTATTCCATGTATCGCATTGGCTCTTTGAGATTAGGCATGACCATCTTTTTGAATCTCCTGTTTGCTCGCTAAGCCCGTCTTGTTAACTTTTTGCAGGAAAATGGAGGATCTTAAGTCTAGGAAAGCAAAATTTGTCTGCAAACAAGCGTCTGCTACTTGTCAAATACAGTTCACTTGCAAAGGAAACCTTATCCATACAAGGTTTTGGTTTCTTTTTTCAGAAAGAGATGCAGAATTGCTGGATGCTGCTTATTGCTGATTTTTCCTGATCAATGTAGGGAAGCAAGAATGGATGAAATTCGAGCTCTCTCTGCGCTCTTGTCTGAGTTTCAGCGGCTTGTATTGCCACAAACAAGCACCGATCCGATTCAAAGTTTGAATGTAGAAAACGAGAGGGCACCTTCCTTGGATACCAGCTCTTGTCAGTCTGCTGATACATTATCACAGCCTGCAACATCACTAAGCCTAGCTCAAGAGGAACAGAATGACTCATCTTCTTACGTTTTCCCGGTATGTGTTGCAATTCTGAGTAGAAAATACAAAGGCCCTGCAGATTCTATATTTTCATTTCATCTGGTTGATGGAGTTGCCTACTGTGCTTGTTTCATCAGTGCAGCGGAATGATGAACTTCCTAATCAACTCCATTAAGCTATGGAAGAAGCTCACAATTCAAAACCATGAAAATTGTGAGTGACTCGCCAATTTAAACGTCTTAGAGAGCTGAAATAGTTGTATATACAAGGAAATGCATTATGTATGTAATAAGAATCCTTTGTGTCTGAGAGGTAGCTGCTTCTGGCTTCTTCTTTTCTCGTCTTGTTTCAGTGTGTGGCTTGTGAGTTGTGATGCTAAAACAATGGAACATGTCTTCATTAGTTTCTTTTGAGTTTACATAACACAAAGTGAAACGAGAAACTGGATTCTATATTGGATCCACCACCTAAAATACTCAAATTCGATCATATTATGAAAATAACGTAATTATGACTCATGATTTAACTCGAATGACACTCACAAGAAGAGAATAACTAGTGAAGTTTGCCTAGTAACTAGAGAGACATTGGAGGGATCCAGTAAGGGAAGAGTGGTGTTGTTGAGAAGGCTGAGGGAGACTTGGGACAGAAGGAACGTGGTTTTCTACTGGCGATATCGTAAACACCAAAGCCATCGCCTGCAAAATAGATGGAGTTAGGATTTAGGCCAGGGAATGAGCTTGCCTTGACACAGAAGGGCTCACTTCTGCCGAGGAATATGCAGAGATCTCCAATGTCCTCCGTGTAACACATGTTCATATCTTCCTCCTCTCTAAACACCATGAAATGCTTTGTTCCACGACACAAGAATGTCATCCTCTCGCCCGGTTGGTAGTTCTGAGCATACCACTTGATTAGGAAACGCTGTCCTGAGGGAGACTCCACAAGGTGTACAGTCGGCGGAGGACATGAGTCCAAGAGCTCCCACTCGGACTGGGTCACCTCAGGAAGGTTGCAAAACCGCAACTCATGCATCTTGGAGGCAGTCAAATCCTCGAAGCAAGAATCCCAGAAACCCAACAAGTGGCCTCCAACACTAGGAGTGTAGAACTTTTGATCTTTCTTTGAATACATAACCTTTGACTGATCAAAATAGTGGGATTCGGTTTTAAAGCCTAAACCAGAGTAGTTCTTGGTTTTGCCACAAGGCCTAAAGAAATGGATCTCAAGTCCTAAACAATTGGCAGCTACTACAAAATCTTTACTTTGATCAGGTGAACAAGTCATTGCAGCATTAGTGATGAGGCGTAATTGGGTAATATTAGGTTTACCAATGGGATGCATGGGATGCAAAGGAATGATTTTGGGATTTGTTTTGGAGCCACAAGGATTGCAGAAGTCGCTAACATAAACGGCTTTATGTCTACCATCACCAGTCTCCACATTGAAAACTCCCCATCCATGGGACATTCCAACCAGACTCGTATTACGCAACTCCATGGGAAAGGCCCTGTCTCGGACAATAACTTCATCTTCCTTGGCCGGGTCAAAATAGTGTATAGCGCTTGTTATATCGATGTCATCCAAAGAACTTCCATTATGTATCAGATTATACATCAAGTACGGGTTGGTGGTAGTAAAGGAGGAGAACATCCGAAGGGTGTGGCGTCTCTGGAAGAGTATGAGGTAGACACATCAGAAGAAAACGAGAGAGATTATACAAAAACTAGATTGAGAATAGATTTACCTGAGCAAGTTTTCGGAGAGAGGGTTTGGAAGAGAGGCTGAGAAGCAGAGACGACATTTCTTGCTCTGTGCCTTTCTCTGAAGGAAGTCCCTTCTTGACTCGATCTAAGACCAAATTTCCTTTTTCACTTTGTTTTTCCTTATTAGAATCTTTTGACAAAAGAAAGAAGAATCTTAGAAACCTTAACATATCAGACCTCAAGATTTTTCTTTTCCTTGTTGACTAACTCGTAAACCGTTTTGAGAAAGGCACAGAGCAAGCAATGTCGTCTCTGCTTCTCAGCCTCTCTTCCAAGCCCTCTCTCCGCAAACTTGCTCTGGTAATCTTTATCACTCTAGTTTTTGTATAATCTCTGTTTTTTTCTTCCTCTTCTGATGTCACTTCTTACTAGTTATTCCTTAGAGATGCCACACCCTTCGGATGTTCTCCTTCTCCACTACCACCAACCCTTACATGATGTATTGTGTCACCTATTGTGGTGAAGCCCCAGAGGCCGGTGCAATGACAGAGCTCCGGATGTTTGACCCGGCCAAGGAAGAGTATTTTACCGTCCGTGATAAGCCACTTACCAAAGAGTTGGTTACGTCGAGGCTGGTGGGAAGTTCCCATGGTTGGGGAGTTTTTCTTGGCTCCCCTAATTCCATACTAATAAGCGACTACTGCAATCCATCGAGCTCCAAATCAAACCCCAAGATGATCCCTCTGCCTCCTCGAAGTTATGAATACTCTTGTCAAAATGAATTGGTAAGTGGCGTGGCAATGTCCTCTTCTCCTGAAGAAGAAGACTTCGTTATGGCTGTCAAGTTCACGGGACGTCGGGTGAGTATATATAGGCCCGGTCAACACCGTAAGGGGAACCACCGCTTTTCGTCTACTGAATTATTCGATTATTTTGAACAAGCCAACTTGATGTATTCCAAGAGAGATCAAAGGTTCTACATGCCAAGTTCTGGAGGCCACCACTTGTGGTCTTGGAATGGTATAATATCCACCGACTCTCAGTACCATGACTTACGCTTTCACAACCTTCCTCTGTTTTCACTTTCCGAGTTGCAGCTTTTGAGATCTTGTTACAGGACACAACAACTTGTGGAGTCTCCCTCAGGACAGCGTTTCCTAGTCAAATGGTAGGAGGTTCTTCTAATAATTTGTTGCTTCTGCGGTTTCATGCATGTTGTCATTATAAGAACAAATTCTTTCTTTTTGCCTTGGCTTGGCAGGTATGTTCAAACCCTTGGCAGGTCTGTTCAAAGCCTTGCGCATAGGTCGGTAAAATTCAGTTTTGGCGGCACAAAGCTATTCATGGTGTTCAGAGAGGAGGAAGATATGAACATGTGTTACACACAAGACATTGGTGATCTCTGCATATTCCTCGGCAATAACGAGCCTTTTTGTGTCAAGGCCAGCTCCTTCCCGGGCCTAAACCCTAATTCCATTTATTTCCTCGGTGACCGTTATGGTGAAGGCTATGGTATTTACGATATTGCCACTAGAACCCCACGTTCCTTCAATCCCAAGTCTTTTTCAGCTTTCTCTGATTTACCTAATGGCCAAGGTTACGTGGTTCCCAATTGGGTTCCTCACTGGATTCCTCCATTTCCTCTCTAGTTGATATGTTATTCGTTTTCAAAAGCTTAATTAATCGCAATTGGCATTATCATCTTCCTACTCTGCTCCCAAACAAGCAATTGATCTTGATCAAGGCTGAGTGTTATGTTTTTCTTTAGCATCTCAGGTCTTATACTCTTATCATTTAGTATAAGGAACTTAAAACCATTTATTACACTGGCAATGGTGATATCAGAGTGTGTGTATGATTAATTTCTGATGCTAAAACAATGGAACCTAAACACAAAAAAAAAGCTAACGTAGAACTAGATTCTAACAACTACTTAAACGTGGTTTTACAAAGAAAAGGATGGATCACTAGAAGAAAGTAAAACAATCAAAATCAAAACTGTTACATGAGGACACGCATCAAACGCCGGTGGTGACTGACTGGTGAACTATTCTCTCTCTCTCTATTTGCTCACATAACCAAAACTGTTCCATTTTCAGCTTCAAACGTGTCATGGAGATTGACCTTTAAATTCAAACCATAACACCATCACATCAGTTATCTAGAGTATGTCTAAAAATCGTTTCTTTATTCAAGTGTTCAACACAACATTACGATAAATGAAAAGAGTAAACATACATGCCGCCAAATAGATACCATACCTGTATGCCGTCTTGTAGTCCCGTTGCCATTTATGGAGAAGTGTACAGGCCTTCTTTCTTGTCCTAGCGACCGAACCCAATTGGAGTTCAGTCTTTGAGCAAAATCTTCTACCTCTCTGTAATAACATTAATTCACCACTCATGAGAACAAGTCTCTTTCATTTCTCAGATACAAGATTTTGAAGGAGCTGCTCCTAATCTTTATTCATGACTTAGAGAATGATGTGTAATCATTCATTATAAGAATATCCTGGTTTTGATTTAACAAGGGTCTTACCTATCAAGCAATTCCCTCATGGCTGGATCGATTTCATCGTCTATATCTTCATCTTCAGACCTGGCCTTTGACGTAGAAATGTCATCTTCTGCAATAGGTAAATTGGGTACATCTCTCATGCTGGACCCAGTCTCTTCAACACATTGCTGTTTGGAATGAAGATCATGTGATTCCTAAGCACAAGGAACACATTCATTGACTTGGTAAATACCGACCAGAAAACAAACACAGAGAAACTAGTCTGAACCTTGTCATGAATGTCATTTGAAGAAACAATCTTCTGATCCTTTTTTTTCTTCTTCTTCTTTTTTCCTTTTGACATCTTTACCACCTTGGGATCTGTGAAACAGAATTTTCCTTACTTCCAATGAGGCCTTCAAAAGGAAGTAGAATAGAGAAAGGAGAAAACTAAGAGGCGACAAAAACATAAATTCACACACCAAATATCTCAATCAAAGATGGATCATGATTTATTCATGTAAATGGCAGATATGTAGCCCAAACTGACAGATGCACTAGACGATGAGTATCTTCTCTCGGGCATTGGGCAAGAGGAAAATATAGTCAATCACCAAAAATAGACATCACTCAATTAACACTAAAAGATTACAAAGATGAACTATAATGTGGTGGTACAGTACTACAGTGTTAAATAGAGAGAACTCAAAGCAGCCAAAGAAGAAACAGAACAAATGAAAGGATATCGTGAATTTAGGAAACCAGAGTAAGGTCAAAGGAAAGTACCTCTGCCGTTAATAAATGATAACAGGTCATCCACAGATCGTTCATCCACATGTTCTTCAACCTCAACATTCTAAGACATGGTAAACCCCAAATTCATAAGCTCATGAAACAGTTCAATCTTACAGACTGAGTTACCCTCAATTTTCATTTATAAAGCTACAAATTACAATATCTAAACAAGTAAAATAGAAAATGCTAAACGGACCTTCAATCTCTCTCTTTCTTTCAGCTCCTTTCTTTTCTTTGCATATAATCTATTCAGTAGTCGAATCCGTGGATCATCCATTGTGTTCTTCAGAGGCTCTAATTTCTCCTCCTAGATAAATAATCAAAGAGCAGTCAAAAAACGAAGCAGATGGAGAAGACACATCTTAAGAAGAGATGATATTGAACAGTGCATACCTCAGTAAGGTCATCAGGTAAATGAAATATTTCTCGTATCTCCTCAGGGGTTTTTCCTTCAATGATTCTTGCAAGTGCGCGACTAGTAAGATCAACCAAAGGCTTCAGCTGCAAACTATCAGCGGCTGAGGTCAACTCACAGAGCCTTTTTGTGTCCATTCTGATGAATCTTTCATCATAAGTTTTTCGTTCCTAGAGCGTGGAAAATAGATGTATTGAAAAAGGCCAGACGGGGTATGGATATGAAAATATTTATTCAAAATTCAAACAAACCTTATTTGAACGTCCAGGCAGTTGATGAAATCTGCAGTAATCAAGAATCAAGCTGAACATAGCTGGATTAACTCGTTGTGGAAGCGATATTGCATGATTCTTAGAAGATCCAACACCCTTTTGTATTACCTCTTGACATATCATGGGACAGAACATTGCAACCTCTTGTTCCACTTGCTGGATTGAACCATCAGCAGTTTGAAGCCAGATGTAGGACTTCATGGTCTGAATCCATGACACCGCGAAAAGAAATTTAGTCATTCATATAAATTCAAACAACTGTAGAAAAATTAACAACTAGCTCACGTGAATCGGGAAGATGAAGATAAAGTTAGTCACAAGTCAAACACTAAATTGTAAAAATTCATCTATCAAAAGGTGATTTGGATAAAATGAACTCATTTTTCAAAAACTAAATTCAAACCTTAAACGATACAAGTTAAGGCATATGAATTATTGGTCCTTTTCTAAGAGAGGTAAAGTAGCTGACTTAAGTAGTCTAGTAAGAGGACAGGAATGAAATGTTTACCTCTGGTTTCATGACGGCCAAATCACCTTCTGACATTGATAATAGATTTGATGACGCAGTCTTCTGCTATTATATTTATTATTACACCTTCAGCTCCTATACAAAGTCTCTGTTTTCCTTACATCCTGAAGCTTTTCAGGACAAAAATGGCCAACCAGATAAAATAAATACGCCAAGTAGCAAAGTACTCAGATCTAGGAGATTTGAAGTCAGATGGCGATCTCAAGCAATATCTAGTAACTCCATCCACCAAAGTAGAAAAAGAAGAGACATAATTAAAATGGAGATTAACCACTTCAGCAAAAGATAATGAAACTCGCTCAGAAAGCCTACCCTGAATCTTAACATGTAATGAAGAAGCTGGTCTTCAAGAAACCAATAAGCTAAGCACTATACACTCTCAATTCAAGGAACTGGTTGAGCAAAAACTCTTTTTGGGAAAAAAATCATCTCTTTAACGGTATCTGACGAACAAACAAGAACAAATTTTGAGCCTTTAACATCCAATAGAACGAAATGGTAAATCAGGAAACGCAAAACAAGAGAGGTATTCGAATTGTCCAATACACAATAAATCAAACAAGCAAAGGCAAACACGTAACCACCGAGAAAGCTCTTTTGAACCAGAACCAAGGAGAGTCAATTATGCGAATTAGCGCGTTGTACCTTATAACAGATATTGGGTAATGAAGGTGGACTCCCGGCGGAGGATTTAAAATCTGGTGGTGGATATCGACGGCGGACGGCGGCGGCGGCTGCGGCCAAGCAATGTGGGGATAGCGAATAAGAAGTGGACTAAATTTAGGAATTTTTTATTTAAAAAAAAAATCAAATGAGAAGCTGGAAAACAAGAAAATGAGAGGACTGATCATGTCCAGGTGTCATAACCCTGTTGGCTAGTTCTAAAATCCAAAACGGTGTCGTTACGTGAAAAATGAAACTAGGGTTGGTTAGTGGCTCGAGTCGTTGGGTTCTAGTAGCGAGAGGGGTTCGAGTCGGTGATGCTTGTGGTGGTTTGGTTTAGGTTCATTCATCGTTGGACCAATTTTTTAATTTATTAGGAGAATTTGTTAAAAAGCTGGAGCCGCTTGTGGACTAAATTGTCAGCCCAATTGTAAGTACAGTCTTGGGCTTTATACAGGCGATAAATGGCCCAACCATAAAAAGGCTCTAATCTTATTGATATATGTGTTTCTAAGAAATTTGGTTTTCCAAATATTTGGTAAATGAATTTGAATTTAAATTGTAGGAACTTAAAATCAACTCAAACATCCTACATGACGATGAATAATTTCTTCACATAGTTAAAAGAGGAGCAATTTTTCTTGGCAAATTTTGTTTTGAATGCAAATTTTCATTGATATATCCAAAATTTGGTGTCTAATCTTTTTATCCATGATCTTATTTCAAACGGTTAAAACGATTGATTCATACTAGTATTGTTGGTATTGTACTTGTGAATTGTTCAGAAAACTCTTTTGTCGAAAAAAAGACAAAAGTGAACAAAATGTTTCAAAATTAAATAATCCAGGAGACGTGGAAGTGGGGACTGTAACGCAACGGGAATATTGGGAGTGGGCATGCAATTATTGCACTCAGGAAAAATAAAAATTAAACAAAAATGATTAATATTTGGCTGAAGGTGACAAGTGTTTGGGTGGCTTGGTCGGTTTTTGTATACGTAAGTTTATGCCACGTGTCCTCTTATCCATGGATTGGACGGCTTGGAATCGTGGAATATTTTACTCTCATACCAAAGTCCAAATATATTACAACCTCCCCCTTTTTTTTTCCTTCAGAAAATGCTAAAAGCCAAACCTTAAAACCACGAAATACCAAAGAATTTGCAAAAGCAGCAATCCTGATTTTTTTATTGATAGTACTATAATGGAACACCAAATAGTTGAAATTAGATACATAGGTTGAGTGGAATTGTAAGATAATTATACTTTATTCCGTTTTTTCGAATACATGGCAAAATGGTATTGAATGGTTGTGTATGAACTTTTCAGGATTGTGTGAATGCCAATAAAAAAAAAGAGACTATTCTAATATCGACAGATTTATTAATCTAGACTCAAACTCATGCAAAACAAATATAGGGTTCAACTAATATAGAAGTTTTTTTTTATGTTATGTTATTTTCGTCATGCATGTGAATTTAACTTCATTATCAAGCATGTACATGTTTCGGGACACGGAAAAGGCAATAACATAATTTCTGCAATATACACCGTTAAAAGAGGGATTTTACCAAGGAAATTTGGTACATGGTCAGTCTGGTCAGATCAAATTTGCTCCATAGCTTGGAACTTGGAAGGTAATGAAAGAAGGCAAGCGAGAGTAAATAACGAAATTTGGTAATGGGACTAGAATAAAACAGCACGTGGGTAGGACATAGTGGTACACCCAAAAAGACAGCAAAGCAACGAAGCAACCATAATTGTTGGGTCCTTTTTTTTTCTTTTGGCTTAAACGTTGTCTTTCCTTTTTGGCAAATAGTGGATTGCTGCCGAATATTACACTATCCAATCTTCTTCTTTAATCTCATTAAAACCCACCATTCATCATGCATTTATTTTACACATTCATGGTGAAACTGCTTGGTATATATATGCATGAATATGTATGTGCATAGTGCATGGTGTTTGATTTTTCATGTAGGCAATTTATTTTGATCTATACTTGGTGTAGTTGGTACATTAAAGTTGCATTATAGACAAACAAAATTCTGCTGTCATGATTGATTGATCAATTAGCTGATTTCAATAATTAAAAATAGCCTCATGGATAAATTGTGAAGATTATAACAAAAAGAACAGAACACAAAGAAAAATCTCGTATCTTTTTTTATTAATAGAAGGATATCATTAAGACCCTCTCCAATCTAGAGCTCTATATCTTACTCTAAAATAAAGTAAATCTATTTTAGAGGTGGGTTTCTCTCCAATGTATATCTCTATTTTCTACTCTAAAAATGAATATTCTTAAAAATATTCTATTTCTATTTTATATACTAATACCTTTTAATTATATAATTTACAATTTGACCCCATATATTATAGATTTGCAAAATTCCCATAAAATATGAAATTATTTAAATTAAACACTAATTATTTATTAAAAAAAACATAACATCATATAACAATAATAAAACATTACAAATTTTATTTTAAATAACACCATTAGAATATTTTTCCCACATATGATCAATTAAAGCATTTCGTAGTGAGAAAACAAAATTTTATTTTGTGATTTGAATTCCTTTCAAAACCCAAATGTTCGGACATATTTTGAGAGTGAACAAGCACGGATTTTACAAAAACGACGTGTCCAACAACAAGATCAAGATCAAGAAACTCCTCTTCCATCTACTTCATTTGGACAATATTTTAACTATCTTGGCGGATCTACAAGCAATTTACCGGACTATTAAATTACTAGTTTTATGTTTTAGTTTTTTTATGTTGTTTATTTTAAATTTAGTACTTGTTTGCTTGTTAAGTTTATAAAATTATTTTAAATTTAGTACTTGTTTGCTTGTTATGTTTATAAAACTATGTGTTGTAATTGTTGTTTATAAAATGATTATATGTTTTAAATAAAAAAAGTTTAAATTTGAGGGACTAAAGTATAAATAAAAAAAGTTGAACTCAAAAATAGAGTTGCTCTATATATAGAGTCAATCTGCAGAAATCTCTATTTTAGAGTCAATTATAGAGTAGGGTTGGAGAAGAATTTTGTATTTTTATTCTGAAATAGAGTAGAGTTGGAGATGCCGTCTCTAGTTTTTTTTTTTTTTTTTTCGTTTTACTGGCTATTATTACTCATAACAATTAAAATTGTTGGAGTACTAAAGTAAGAAAGTAATGCTAGCTATAAAGTAAAGTAATTGTTGGAGAATTAAAACTATCACTCATAACTAAAATTAGTAATGTTATAAAGTATAGTAAGAAAATGTTATAGATAATTTGGTAAATGAGGTGTCCCTATGTCTTTTAGGTGCGGTGAGTCCATGTGCTTATCCTGACAACGGTCCAACTTAACCGGCGGTTCATCTCGACCACATATTCAACTCCTTTTTTAATACAGTATGTTTTTCTGTATTTTCTTATACCTGTCATAATCTACATTTAAAAAAGAACATTCATGAAATATACATGAATAGATTTTATAAAAAAATGTCCAAAATTTATTTATTTTATTAGGGTATAATAACGACATCTGATTAGAGTAAACAAAATAGCTGCAAAGCGGGATTTGAAACTCTGTCCATAACACTTTAATTATCATTAATCAATAACAAGCATTATCAGTATTCAGTAGCAGCAAAGATGATAACGTTAATTATACTATCATGCAATTAAGTTAACTAATTAATTGACATCTTGTTTTATTTAAATTTTATTTCCATTATCTTCCAACATTGAGTTTCTGTCACTATAAAAAACCACCACTCTCTCTTCTTCTCTGCAACACATAACCCACTCACAGAGAAACCCAAAAACCTAGAAAGCTCTAGAGAGAAAAAGAGAGAGAGAGAGGAAATCGGAGATGGAAGGCAAAGAAGAAGATGTTAGAGTCGGAGCTAACAAGTTTCCGGAGAGGCAACCTATCGGAACTTCTGCTCAGAGCGACAAGGACTACAAGGAGCCACCACCTGCGCCGTTGTTCGAGCCCGGCGAGATTGCTTCGTGGTCATTCTGGAGAGCTGGAATCGCTGAGTTCATCGCTACGTTTTTGTTCCTGTACATCACTGTTTTGACTGTTATGGGTGTGAAGAGGTCACCGAACATGTGTGCTTCCGTCGGAATCCAAGGAATCGCTTGGGCTTTCGGTGGTATGATCTTCGCTCTCGTCTACTGCACCGCTGGTATCTCCGGTAAGTCAAATCGCCTTCTAGTTTCTTCGATCTAACGATTTCACTTTCTGAATTCGAGATTCTTCAGATTCTTCGTTATCTAGATAGATCCTGTATTAGCTAGGTAGCGAAATTCAAATCTTAGCATGTTTAGGATTCAATCAGGAACAAATTAGCCAATTAGGGCTTACAAACTCAGTAAAATGAATTTGATGTTAGTTTCAGCTTTGTTCTGTGTAGAATGATTTGATCTGCAGATGTTTTAATCTGTGTTTGTGTATGTTATGACCTCTCAGGTGGACACATCAACCCAGCGGTTACGTTCGGTTTGTTCTTAGCCAGGAAGCTTTCGCTCACACGAGCTGTGTACTACATAGTGATGCAGTGCTTAGGAGCTATCTGTGGAGCTGGTGTGGTCAAGGGGTTCCAGCCAAAGCAATACCAGGCTTTGGGAGGTGGAGCCAACACCATAGCTCATGGTTACACAAAAGGAAGTGGTCTTGGAGCTGAGATTATTGGAACCTTTGTCCTTGTTTACACCGTCTTCTCAGCCACTGATGCCAAGAGAAACGCTCGTGACTCTCATGTTCCTGTAAGTCACTATCAATAAAGGATGGATTTTGGTTTTGTGACATTGGATCTAAACGCTTAAATTGGTTTTGAAAATTTGACAGATTCTAGCACCGCTCCCAATCGGATTCGCTGTGTTCTTGGTTCACTTAGCAACCATCCCCATCACTGGAACCGGAATCAACCCAGCAAGAAGTCTTGGAGCTGCAATCATTTTCAACAAGGACAACGCCTGGGACGACCATGTGAGTTTTTCACTTCTCACCAAATTTACAATTCACAGTCAGGTTTGGATGATTATCGGATAACTAATCTCTTTGTTTCTTCTTTTTTCAGTGGGTCTTTTGGGTTGGACCATTCATTGGTGCTGCGCTTGCTGCTCTCTACCACGTTATAGTCATCAGAGCCATCCCATTCAAGTCCAGAAGCTAAGCTGATTGAGTTCTTGTTTTAAATCTGGCTTTCGTTCTTAGTTTGCTTTTTTTTTTTTTTTTTTTTTTTTTTGTGAATCTGCTACCTGTGTGTGCCGTGTGTATCTGTTGTTCTCCTCTTCTTTGCCTAATGGAGACTTATGTAAAACAAAGATATTCCCCAGAAACATCTGTAATATTTCTTCTCCATTTATCAAAGGATTTCTATAATTGGCACATTCTGGGTTTTTCTCAAGCAGGCAACTTATCTCGAATCAAAGTGGACCAAACATATTTAATGCATTATGTTATAATCTGCTACAAACGAATAGTGCCATTACAAGTGAATCATGCCAAATGATAACTGACAAAATTGGCTCAGGTTCAACAAAATGGCTCCTCTAAATAAAACTAGGAATTAACAACTAATGGCAATTTCACCATAAATAAAAAAACCTGGAAAATGATTTGTAAGAAACAACAGTGAAACATAGAGGGCTATTCGGTTATTCTATGGATTACCATAAGATTCGGATTAAGACAAAAAAATAAAAATGTGGCCATGGCGATCAGATTTCGAAACAATGTGAGATTCTTTAACCTTAAAAATGAAACCTTATTTGAAGATTAAAAATAAGAATTATTAAATCAAATTGAAAGTTGCTTACAAAATAATGAAATCAAATTTTACTGTCTGAATTACCGAGGCAGATGAGTAAAAAGGAACAGAACAAACGCACTTTGCAAAATTACCTCTATTGAATTATGCAGCCAAACCATTCAACGACAACTGGGCGTGCTTGCTGTGTTGGCCAAATAACCGCGTATCTAACACGCGCCCAAAAGGCGAGTGCCACTCTCTATTAGACAGTAAATGATAGATGCGATTGGTTCACCTACCCTACCCACCTTGAAACGCCGTTACCAACCCCGTCATTGACGACGTTAGATTTACACTGTCTTCACTCGTAAATCCGCCGCGATCACCGTTAAATCCCGTTCGTGGACGTTAACCAAAAGACCGTACTTCATGAATAGAGTTAATGACATCTTCTGTTCCACTTTATGCCCCGTCACCACCGTCAATCGGTGGCGGAGCAAAACCGCCGCCGCAATTGATTTCATTTGTAGATAAGCCAGATCCTTACCTAGACAGATCCTAGGGCCAGCATTGAACGCCACGAATTTAAATGGATCATGATTGATAAATCTCCCACCGTCCGATTGCGAGATCCATCTCTCCGGTTTGAATTCCAAACAATCCTCTCCCCAAGTCGATTTCATCCTCCCCGCAGAGTAAATCGAATAAGTAACCGAAGATCCCGCCGGCACAAATGTCCCGTCCGGCAACACATCGTCTTTCACGGCGCGTTTCGAATCCTCCGGCACCGAAGGATAAAGCCTCAGAGTCTCCGATAACGCCGCCTTGAGATAAACCAATCGATCTAGCTCTTCACACGAAAGCGGCTCGTCGGTCCATAACGCCACGTCATCGCCACGTGTCTCGATCAGAACGGTGCAGATCTCCCGGAGGATTATATCCTCTATAGTCGGGTGCTGCGTAATTAACCAGAAGAACCAGCTCAGCGCGACTGATGACGTGTCACGTCCAGCTAAGATGAAGTTGAGCGCCACGCGCTGGAGGGTCTCGTCGGAGTAAGATTCCTTCTTCTTGATGAACCGCGATAAGAGATCGTCGTGGTGTTTCCCATCGTTATGCTGAGTCATCATTTCTTGCTTACGTGTCGTAATAATCTCAGACAAATAATTATCTACCTGGACCAAGCTTCTTGTCAAGCTGACTTCTAAGCCGAGTCGGAGCCATCTCTTGAACTTCCATAATATCTCCGGCAATATAAACCTTTGTAGGGAAGCCTCGGTGGCTCGATCGAAAGCCACCGCGAATGTGTTCACCGGAAGACCCGGTGCACAAGTCCGCGGGTCTTTCCCGAAAGTCAAGCCGCAGATATTATCAAATGTAAGCCGAAGAAGCAAATCTTGAAGATCAATCGGCTCAGAGCCGAGCCGAGCCGTTTCAAGAATAGGCAAAAACCTAAGCTTGATCGCTCTATTAACCCAACGAGCCATGGCTTGACGGAGTGTCCTTGTGGTGAACTCCAAAGCGGCGGTCTTACGCTGAAAAAGCCACGTGTCACCGTCGGAATTAAAGATCCCTTGACCAAGAAGATCATGGAAAACGGCTTGCCACGTCGGACCTTTAGGGTAATTATCAAAGCGATTCTTGAGAATATGCTCGAGGTTTCTTGGATCGCAAGTGACAGTGACGAGACCTTGTTTCTTAGCTAGAAACGGAATGGCGCAGATGCATGTCTGATACGTACCGGAGCAAGCACGGAGGTTGTCGGAGATCCAGTCGTGCATTCGCTCGCAGTTCTCGATTAGACCAGGGAGACTACCCAATATGGGCCAAACACGTGGACCTTTAAGACAACGAGATATGAATGTGAGCCATAAGAAATACGCCGTGATGGCTGAAAGAATCATTAGAGCGGTGGAAATCTCCATGATTTTCCGGGAAAATGTTTTGTGTTTATTCCCTCAGAAGAAATGACGTTTTGGCACAAAAGTTGAGAAGTAGACGGATATAGAGACGGCCCAGGTGGTGAAAATAAGAAATTTTCCGTAAAGAGTGATGAAGTTTGAAGAGAGAGAGAGAATGGTTTTAGAAGAAATGTAAGAACACGAGAGAAGATTTATAGAAAGAGCAATTATGAAAGACAGACTGTTTTTTTCCCCCTTCAATGGATTTTCTCTCTAGATCTCTATTTCTCTCTCTTTCTCTATATGATTATCTCTGTAGATCTCTCATAAACTTGGAGTGAAGAGCTTTAGGGTATGTGAAGCATGAGATGGTGTGCACCACCATTAATGTTCCTGCTCTAGGCTGGTAGCTAGGTGGTTGGAGAGACTTTATATGTTAATCTCAATATATAGATGAAAATAAAGGTTTTGAAAAATCGAATGGTAAAATTTTCAAGTCTATGAGGTCGTAAAGAATGGAGAGAGAGAGAGAGAGAGAGAGCATTAAAGACGTTTAGTTGAGGAGCCTAAGAGGAGGAGGAAGATAGAGAGAGATCTATGACTAAATGACCCACAGTTTTTCAATGTCCGAGCATGAACCATTTATATACAATTTAATTCAAACCCCCAAAAAAGAGAGAACTATCAAGTAGTATTTTTTTTTGTATTAGAAAATCGTGTAAAAGAAGTCACAAAGTAAGCATGGGATGTTGCCTCCTCATTTTATCTTATTCTCGTGGCTATTAAATTAGGGTTTTGTAATTCGGTGTCGGTTTGAGGGAGATGATGGTTGGTAGATGTATTATTAGTCATGGTCATTGGTCAGTAGATTGTATAACGGCAAAATGATAGTGATTTCGCCATTAATTATGCCACTCTATAGTCTTTAATTCTCTTCTTCTCATTTACAAAATTATGTAAAAAAGTGATTTATGTTCGGTTATTCTATTTGTATATCATTTTATGACAAAAATATGAAAATGCATGCCATTCCACTTTTTCAAGTTTAAGTTAAACTATTTTCATTTAACGATGTACTATTACCATATCACGTTATTTCGTTGATTTTATTTCAATTTTTTTTTTATACGCTTTGACAAAGTGTATGTGCGTGTATATAATTATATATAGAATCCTATTTTTGTGGTATAGAGTGTAGGAATGAGTATTTAGGGTTTTAGATTTGAGATTGTTAGGGTATGGGTGAACAAACTCACCAATGATATTTTTGCTCACCTACACAACACATGTAGGTTGCTTATGGGTTTGGTGACTTTTTTTTGTCTAAATATTTTTAAAAGGACGTTATAAGTATTCAATGTTTATAACATATAATAATGTGTCGCCTTCTTAATGCGTGATCATGATAAATCAATGCAATAACCAATACATACTCATACGAGAGAACTTGTGATATGTACATACATAAAGACACTCCTATAATTCTACATTTTCACGTGTCGAGGATTGAATCTTTTAAATTTTGAATTTGATAACCACTAAACCACACGTTGTAATATCAAATGGGGGGGGGACTCAAATACGTCGACATGTACTGAATTGGAGTTCAATTTTCGAAAAACTAAATCACAAAAGAAAAGCTATAATTAAGCTAAAGAAACTATAAGACTATATATAAACCTTATAGTGGATAATGGGGAGGAAGGAAACTTTTTAAAGAAAATAGTTTTTGACTTTTCTTATGAAAGCATGAATGCATTGACCAACGAAAGTCAACTTTTTCGAATTGCGAACCAAGAATTTGCAGAATACCCGGCTCGAACTTTAATACGTCGAAATAGTTTTATTTTTCGTAACAGCGGTATGAAACAAGGTGAGTTTTAAATGAACTTGATTGACAGTTGGTTCAGTTAATATATATACTCCTTCCGTTTTCGAATAGTTATCGTTTTAACTATATACACACAAATTAAGAAAGAGTAAACGACATGTGTCCCTCCACGAAGTTTCATATAGTACCATAACAACACAGATTTCAGGTCTCGTCTCCAGTCCACACAAAACGAAAGTTAAACTCCAGTTTCCCTCTAAATTGAAAGTTCGAGACCTCAGTCTCTATAAATTCAATTTTCGTGGTTTATCATTGGTTTACTGTGCCGAATCCGATGCCAAACCAAAACCCAGAATAATAAACCGATTTGAAACCCAAGATGATACAGATGCCGAAATCATAAACTCCAGCTCCGGGGATGAACGGAGCCATAGAAGTTCCTCGGCCCGATCGCGCGACGGTTTTCGAGTTCGGCTCCGTAGCGGCCACCAGTTTCCGACGATCTTGAACCTTGTCGCTGGGAGATTCTTCCCGCCGACGGCAAAGATGCTCCACAGTTTCGCGTCGTCTTCTGAAGAATCAATTGATAAATCTCTAGAAGATTTAAACTTGTTCAATCTCGTCGTTGATAATTGTATTTGGTCAGGTAATGTCATCTCTTTCATTTGAAATCGAACAAGTTCTCGTCTTTAATTAGTGCAGTGATGATTAATTTTGCTATATTAGATAGAAGCTAAATTGGACTGGTTATAACCACAAATGTCAACGTTTGAATTAATTTAAAACAATCTCCAGGTTGTATTTTCATTTCATATTAAATTAAGCTAATTAAGCTTCTTTTTAAGTTATCAATGGCGTTGGTTAATTATATAAGTTCATCTAATTATGTATGGATCCAATAAATAAAGAGATTAGAAAATAGTGATTACCCGCGTTTTACTGCTCAAAGCGATATTTGTGAGCCAACGAAACTATTCTTTTGTCAAATCTGTTTATGGGTAATCCTAAACCAAGAACAATTAAAAAAAAAAGATTGATCGGAAAAAAAAAACTCACCACGATCCTTACTCTCCTTTCAATTTTCAACCTTTATTCATCGTCTTTCTTCAAAAGATAGATACAATGTGGTTTTGATCCTTAAGTGATCTTGGTTCTTTACGATTCATTAGCATCATCAATCATGGAGAACGTTGCCGTCGGCGGGAAGAATCTCCCAGCGACAAGGTTCGACATCTGTATCATCTTGGATTTCAAATCGGTTTATTATTCTGGGTTTTGGTTTGACATCGGGTTCAGCACAGTAAACCAATGATAAACCACGAAAATTGAATTTATGGAGACTGAGGTCTCGAACTTTCAATTTAGGGGGAAACTAGAGTTTAACTTTCGTTTTGTGTGGACTGGAGACGAGACCCGAAATCTGTGTTGTTATGGTACTATATGAAACTTCGTGGGGGGGACACAGGTCGTTCACCCATTAAGAAACTATTAATGTTATTAGTTTTCAATATAAAAATATCATTAATTATCTATCTAAACATAATTTAACCAATAGTAAATCAAGTTGCATAATAAAAATAAATATAAAAAATAAAAAAGTAATAAATTTTGCATCGAAAACTGAAAACGACAACTAATTAAAAACAAAAAATTTTCTCTAAAACGATAACTATTCGAAAACGGAAGGAGTATTTTTTTTTGTCAAATTCTTTGTTTTTTACGACTCATCTATCTTTGCAGAATGTGAATTTTTACACATGTTAGTGTATTATGTGGCTAAATAAATATGCAATATTAGGTCAAAACTTAAGACAAAGGACAAATCGACAGAGAATATAAGTTATCTAATTAGGTTACCTTCCCATCAACGGCAAAGAAACCATACTTTTCTAGATCATATTCATATAATATCTTTTAAAATTAATTAACGTTTATACTTGAAAATTGACAGTTACGTACGAGAAGTTACATAAATGATAGACAATAAAATAGTTAGGTTAGGTACATCAAGTATATCCATCCCACACTATTTACCAAAAAATAAAAAAATGAAGAAATTCTCGATAGCTATGACTTGTTTATTGAATAAATGCTATGACTTTATATATGACTAATTAAAATCTATTCGAAATTTGGCACATGAATGGTGATGAGTCTTTGGTGACGATTCTTACTACTTAACAAACAAACTTAACCGATCACGTAAACTAATAAACAAAATAAAAATCTTTAGATTCCGTGGGTTGTCTTGTCCCACATAAAACTGGTCACTTAAGTGAAAAAAATTTGGTCACTTACTTGTTACTTGTCTCATTTTTGCATTTAAGACCATATATAGAATCAAAAGGAGATATATTGAAAATTAGCTAAAATAATGAATGAATCATTATGATAGTTAGTTACCCCGTCACTTATTCACATGGTATTTAATACTAGTAATCCAGACAACACTCAACCACTCTAGAGGCTAGTAATTCAATACACATAATCACATGTTTACTTAATTTTCTACGATCATTATTCTCTCGTTTACTACCGAAACTAAAGAATGACGGATTTATATTTTGTCTCGACTACTGCGACACATGCTAAAGCTTGTATCGGTGTAACACTGATTCTCTTTGGTAGTCAAAACATGATTTGCGATTTCAGCAGCATTTTTACGCTTTTTACCATTTTTGTGAAATGGCAATTTATACTCTATACTAGGAGCTTAATAAGTAGTATTGCATGTCATTTCGTAAACTTTCAGTTAAATAAGTTATGTGTCATGCTTCTACAAATCCATTTCACCATTTAATACTTTTGTACGATTCTGTCTTTTCTACTGCAAATTGGAAATTTGGAACGTATGTGTTAAATATTTGGCCTCTTATAGTAAGCATACAATGAAAGTGAAAAAGAAGAGAAAAAAAAAAGTTAATAAAAATAGATAATTACCAAAATAAAAATAAAAAAGAATATATGTGTATATTTTCCAGTTTCCACCCTAGAACAAGCGCTTTTGACACCTAAAGAGATTTGCTTTGTAAGAAGGTAACTGGATCTCCATTCTAATGGTACAAGATAATGAAGCAACATAGGCTCCCAAGAAAGCAGATAGCTTTTGACAATCATGCACACATGTAACTCAAGACCAAATTTGTACTTACCTATCCTTGTTTGAGATTGTCAAAGCAACAAACGTTACATTGGTCTTTTTGTCTCTTTGAGTTTATCATACTTTGCCTCTAGACCTCACTGGATGAACCACTCCTTACGAGCGAAGCTTGTGGGTTACTTCTCACAATCACGTCTTTCAAGCGCGAGAGAGGTTCGAGTACTCTGCTCAATTTCTGTGTGGGATCAAAACATTCAAGAGTCGTTAAAGAATCGCTTAGGTGGTTACCATTTGTTAAACATGATGATTCTTAACTGAAGTTTTTTCGGTGAGTTTATAGATTATTACCTCGCTACTGATGCTTGATTTCCACTTGAGTTGCAAAACCTGCCACCTCTCTTGTTGCCAGCGTTGACCAAGAACTACGAGTCCTGCGACTGCAGCTGCAAAGAATAAGGACCATATCGCGTTTGCTTCTCTTGTGCGTGAATACATAGAAATAGCTCTCCTTTTCCACCAAGCTTCACAAGGAAGGTTGTGCGTTGATTTTTCGGCATCTTTTTCGCCCTCGGTATCAGAATGGGGATCTAAGTTTCCCTCTGCATACTCATTTGGCTCGGCATCAACTAACCCGTGTTCATACATGGCTGATTCACTTCCGAATGATTCCATGTGTCTAGAAGAACCAAGCGCAGATTCACCATAGATACTCTGTTGGTTGTTTCCAGCTTCATAATGAAACTGATCAGACAATCCCTGACCTTCGAGCATCAAGTCTCCGCCATCCTTTCTTTGCTCCTCCTTGAATAAATGTTCATCAATGGGTAAATTCTCATGCTCGCTAGGTGGGAATACAAAGTGTTCAGACATGTACAGATCACGTGAAGTTTCTGCTCCATAGTAAGCATCATACTTGCGCACATCTCTTGATTCAACGTTATACGGACCAGGAGCAGCAGCGTAAGCTGAAGAAGTAAGCGAGACGACTTCCCATTCATTCCCACGAGGAGGATGCTCCTCACGATCCTCTTTGTTAGCCATCCTCAATATGTATCTAACATCATCAATTGCAAAATGACTCATTTCTCAAAAAGATAAACAAAGGTAAACAAACAATCAGTAATGCAGGATAGCAGCAAAGTATCTTCATCAAAAGGATCGGAATTTGGAACCAATCAATAATGTAAGGAAATTTCAAAACCAGACAAAACCGAATCCTTTTCTTGTCTAGTTCGTTCAATCAATCGGAAACAATAGCAGTCGATGCAATCTATAATACAAAATCATCTCTTTACACAACAATTGCTTATCGACCTCAAATCGAGCTATGTGGACAATCAATCTCGGGAAAACAACAATTGAGAAAAGGAGAACACTTTCTACATGGGGAAAATAATGGTTCATCAGATATACCTATGAAGAGACGATGCGGAATTGGATTGGATCCGGCGGAGATTGATGATGATATTTCTTCTATCTCCTCTAAGTTAGAGAGACTTGAGAATCTGGGGAAGAGAAGGAAAAGATCAGCAATTATTGATACCGGCGATACCGGTTCTTAGGTCGGCTGAATACACGCTGCGACCGGCTGCAGTCGGTAATTGATTGTGTACGCCACCGATAATAACAGGTTTTACATATATATGCGTGTGGACGAACGCAAACGCGACGTAACGCGGAAATATATGCGATTTTTTTGAAAACGTCATAAACACGTGGCTTGTTAGCATTGGCTCTCGAGGAGTATGAGTAAAAAAACAAACCTTCGTCTCTAACAAATGTGTGGCAGCTGCTTGAAACTGGTGGTGAAGTAGGAAAATGGGAGATCTCTACGCTTTGGACTTCGATGGAGTTCTCTGTGATAGTTGTGGAGAAAGCTCTCTATCTGCTGTCAAGGTCAATTTCAATCTCTCTCCACACTCTTTTAACTTTTTGTTTCGCTTTTGAGATACTTGTGTGTTTCTCTGATTCTGATTTTGTGATATTTATTGCCCAGTTTTGCTTGAACATCTTTTGATTGTTCTGTGTTTATAGGCAGCGAAAGTGAGATGGCCTGATTTGTTCGAAGGAGTTGATTCCGCTTTAGAGGAATGGATCGTCGATCAAATGCATATTGTAAACTACTTTCTTTCTTACTGTTTTTTTCATCTTAGAAAGTGTTGTTGGTTACAGAAATAGTTTAGATTAAGATTAGTTCTAGCTCTGATTTTGCAAGAATGTGAAGATCCAAGAGTTGTTGTTTGTAGGTGAGACCTGTGGTGGAAACTGGCTATGAAAATCTTCTACTTGTGCGGCTGTTATTGGAGACCAGGATACCGTCGATTCGGAAATCTTCAGTGAGTGTGAATGCTCATCAGAACCTTCTTCACTAAACTTAGTTCGGGTTAAGTGATCCTTTTTTGAGTTGTAGATGATGAATTGCGCTTTGTTTATTAAGGTTGCAGAGGGTTTGACTGTTGATGGGATATTGGAGAGCTGGGCAAAGATTAAGCCGGTAATCATGGAAGCTTGGGATGAAGATAAAGATGCTTTGATCGATTTGTTTGGAAAAGTTAGAGATGATTGGATTAACAAGGACTTGACAACTTGGATTGGTGCCAATAGGTATGTCTTCAACATCATATCTTTACTAGACAACACAAGTTTCGAGACCGATCTTGTACAAACAATAAGGCTTCACACAGTCAAAGTTCCATCTTTTCTTTCACATTTGCCTTCATTGCTTTGATATATGTTTGCAGATTCTATCCTGGAGTTTCAGATGCACTGAAATTTGCCAGCTCAAAGATTTATATCGTTACCACGAAACAGGTGCAGTAATGATTTCAATCCTATTCAAAACTGTCCTGGACACACATACTGCCTGTCATTATAATGGGCTAAACTTTGTTAGTATGGGTGGGTTAAATTGCAGGGCCGCTTTGCAGAAGCGTTACTGCGTGAAATAGCAGGTGTAATCATACCATCAGAAAGAATTTATGGTTTGGGTTCAGGGTCAGTATCGTTTTGAGGTCCCCCAGTGAACTTTGATCTTGTTTCTTATCCAGATTTTACCCTTAAGCTAGTTTTATTTTCTGTGTAATCTCTCATCAGGCCAAAGGTGGAAGTACTAAAGCTAATTCAAGATAAACCAGAACATCAGGGCTTGACGTTGCAGTAACTCTCATTCTGTATATCTATCACTAATTCTTCTATCTGCATGACTTGGTAATGGTAACCATTAGTTTACAATCCCTATGGATTGTTTTAATTTGGCCAGTTTCGTGGAAGACAGACTCGCAACGCTGAAGAATGTCATCAAAGAGCCTGAATTAGACAAATGGAATTTATACTTAGGTGGTCTCTTCCCCTCCCATATCATCTCTTCTGGTTCTCCTTATTGGTTATTCTGACAAAAACTTATGTCAAAACAGGAAACTGGGGATACAATACTGAGAAAGAGAGAGCAGAAGCAGCAAGCATTCCCAGGATTCAGGTTATCGAGCTCTCCACGTTTAGCAATAAGCTTAAATGAGTGCATACTGATCGGAAAAAAAAGCTTTTCTTTTTATTGTATTCTACGGCATTCAACGGAATTTAAGAACCAAACATGTCAAAGAAATTTTAGGTAAGATTCTAAAAGAGTTGAACTTTTAGTACTACCCGAATATAAAAGCTTTTCTGTGACCTATAGTTCATCCTTGGTAAGATCATCCTTGTTACTATCACCATCTTCGTGATCTTTCCTTTGCTCAGCTTGAAGTTTGTCAAAGACATCTTCAAATGGAGGATCTCCAGGTCTTCTAAACTCTTGCTTCCCTATCTTAACCTCGTAAGCTTCTTCTTGGCTCAGCACGAACTCCCTTAGCTAATTGAAAATCCACCAACAGAAAGATATGATTGTGATGTTAGATCTTGACTAATCCACTTAAACAAAGTTTTAAGCATTGTGTGTTTTCTGTGGCTTTTACCTCAGTCACAAGCTTCCCATTTTGCATATTGAACATCACCGTGCTTCGATCTACAGCCATGAATCTTACTTCTATCCCTCCTGTTCTCAAAACTTTTGTCCATTTCATAGCAATATCAATCACCATATCCTGATTCAATCATATAAACAAATCACGATAAAAATTCAAATCGATTCAGAGAATTTTGAACAGTAACTCATCTGAAACGTTAACCCAAATTCACGATTCGATTTGGATTTTAGTTGACCTTAGTACGGCGGACGCCTAACCGAAGCTTCACGAAACCGACGACCGTTCCAAAACTCCGTTTAGCCATTTCCTCTTGGATCTGATCGAATCCCATATTGGTGAAATCTGGAGGCGGATCAAATTCCGGGGTGGTTGCTTTCTTACCCCACTCTTTCCATGATTCGTCTTTTTCATTGTCTTCAACGTCGTCAAGGTCATCGGAGATCTCGATTCGTCGCTTCCCTGCTTCGGCGATCTGGACGAAATTCGAGATCATCATCAGGAGGCCAAAAAGTAGAACCAGAGAAGAAGGACGAACGATCTTCTCCATCGAATAACAACTTTATTCAGGAATCAGATACAGAAGAAGAGAGATGCAACGGCATTTCTAATATCAGTAGTAGGCTTTACAAGTCACAGAACCGTAATAATGTGATCGATCGATCTTTTGCTTGTTTCGGCGAAAAACTATTAACGACATAAGCTGAACCTGCTCGTTCAAAACTGTTCGCCGTTTTGCTCTCTTATAATAGAACTGCGTGACGAATCATTGACGTAAAGATTGCAAGCATAGCAAGGCTAAAAGATGAAAACGACACGAGGCTGCACCGTAAATAAAACAGAGTAATTGTTTGATTCTCTCTAATCTACTACTCTACACATGACAAGGTAAAATTAAAAATAAAAATTGTCTAATATGATTGGTAAATTAACTAATTAAAAAAAACAAACATCAGATTAATTTGATTTGCAAATTCGTTTATAGTTAGTAATCTTATAACGAATACAGTTGAAAAATTAAAAAATCATCCCATTTGGTAAAAAAGAAAGCAAACGTTTGGTAAATCAATCACACGTGTCACGTCGTAATTTGTGCAACTCTCATGTAGATGGAAGGGTACTTGTGGTAATAAAAGCGAAAACCGAGGGGTGGCTTCGTGAAACGCATTTTCCGTGTTCCAACTGTATCGAGAGCGTGGGACCCACAATCAAAAAATAAAATTAAAATAAATGCCCCTTCCAAAAACAAAAATGAAAAAAAAATATTAAAAAAACTGAAAGAGAAAAAAAGGAAAAGGGAAGTAACAAGCCAGCTAGGGTTTGACTGCGAGAAATTTCTGATCTGCGTGAATTTCTCAAAGAGAGGAATCGATCATCGATTCCGTGGATTTCGTTTCCCTCCCTTTTTATCGAGAAGCCCTCTCAAAGGATCTGAGTTTATACCGTTGCATCCCCCGCGACTTTCGTTTCCGATTTCCCCCAAATGCGATGCAAATCTAAGAAGAGAGAGAAATAGAAAGGTGTGTGCGTAGCTACAACAACGACTCAGTGTCTCTCTCTCTCTCTCTGTTGCTTGCTATTTGAGGTTTTTTCCTTTGCCTCGGGGGCTCGCTGTCCGAATTCTTTTGGAGGGATTTATCTGGTAGGGTTTTTCAACTTTTTGTCTTCTTCTTCTTATTCTTCTAGCTTCGTTGTGCATTTGAATTGGGTTTAATTGTTTCCGGTGTACTAGTGCCTGTCAGATTCATCGACCAATTGCATGCAATCTGGAGGCAGTGGCGGAGGGCCCGCTCGGAATCCGCCCATGGGTCCGGCTGCTCGGACTGCGTCCACGTCATCCGCTGCTTCTCCTTCTTCTTCTTCTTCCTCCGTCCAGCAACAACAGCAACAGCAGCAGCTGGCGTCTAGGCAGGTAAAGGATTCTCAAGTCTGTGTTTGGTTCGTTAGGCAGGGATATAATGCTTCTTTGCAGTTGCCAAGTCAATTTTAGTGGGATTTGCTGTTTATCATTTCTGTGCAAAAGGAAAGTAACCAATTTCTTTAAACTTCTTCAAAAGGAAAGGAAATTCATTTCCACATAATAAGTTGCTCTGAATCGTGGAGTCTGGTTCATTTTATTGTTACTAATAATTATCGTGTTTCTAATATAGCAGCAACAGCAGCAGCAGAGAAACTCAGATGCAAACGACAACATGTTTGCATATCATGCTGGTGGGGTTCAGGGAATGATGGGAGGTGGCAACTTTGCTTCGTCTTCGGGCTCTATGCAAATGCCTCAGCAGTCTAGGAAGTTCTTTGAGTCTCCTCAACAACAACAACAACAGCAGCAACAGGGCTCTTCTACCCAAGAGGGCCAGCAAAGTTTTAATCCAATGCAGCAAGCGTATATTCAGTTTGCTATACAGGCTCAGCATCAAAAAGCACAGCAGCAAGCTAGAATGGGAATGATAGGTTCATCAAGTGTCGGAAAGGATCAAGACGCACGGATGGGAATGTTGAATATACAAGATTTGAATCCCTCTACTCAGGCCCAGGCTTCATCGTCTAAGCCATCGGGAGATCAGTTTGCTCGCGGTGAAAGGCAGATGGAATCAGGTTCTCAGCAAAGGAACGAAACAAATTCTCATCCTCAGCAGCAGGTGGGTACCGGACAACTAATGCCTGGAAATATGATAAGGCCAATGCAGGCCCCACAGCCTCAACAGCTTATCAATAATATGGGAAACAACCAACTCGCATTTGCACAACAGTGGCAGGCAATGCAGGCATGGGCGCGTGAGCGGAATATCGATCTCTCTCATCCTGCCAACGCCAGCCAAATGGCACACATCCTTCAGGCAAGAATGGCTGCCCAACAGAAAGCTAGTGAAGGCAATGTGGCTTCACAGTCACCTTCTATTCCAATCTCTAGCCAGCCGGCTTCATCTTCGGTTGTTCCAGGTGAGAATTCACCGCGCACCAACTCTGCTAGTGATATCTCTGGGCAGTCAGGATCAGCAAAGCCCAGGCATGCAATATCTACTGGCTCATTTGCTTCGACTTCCAGTCCCAGAATGGTCAATCCTGCTATGAATCCCTTCTCCGTCCAAGGGAGAGATAATCCTATGTATCCTCGACAATTAGTTCAGCCTACAAATGGGATGCCCTCAGGAAATTCCTTGCAGACTTCTGCAAATGAGACTCCTGTTTTGGATCAGAATGCGTCCACAAAAAAAAGTTTAGGTCCTGCTGAACATTTGCAAATGCAGCAGCCTAGGCAACTGAATGCACCGACTTCAAATTTACTAGCGCCATCTGATACTGGTCCACTCGGTAACTCTTCCCTTCAGAGTGGACAGGGGACCCAACAAGCACAGCAGCGATCAGGATTTACCAAACAGCAACTCCATGTTCTCAAAGCCCAAATACTGGCATTTAGGCGTTTGAAGGTTTTCAGCTCTGACTTTTTCCATATTTCTTATTTTTTTATTGTATGTTTTGCTGGCGATGTGTCACTGCCTATATATAACGTTTCTGCAATCCAGGTTGATTGTTTTTTTCTTAATTGCTTTTTACTTGACAGAAAGGGGAAGGTTCTTTGCCTCCAGAGCTTCTTCAAGCTATTGCTCCACCACCCCTTGAACTGCAGACGCAGAGGCAAATAACTCCTGTTGGAGGACAAGTTCAGGATAGATCTTCAGAACAAACTGGAGAAGACCAAGCAAGGTCGCTAGAGTGTGGCAAAGAGTCTCAGGCGGCTGCTTCTTCAAATGGACCGATTTTTTCTAAAGAGGAAGATAATGTTGGAGATACAGAAGTAGCTTTGACAACAGGCCACAGCCAATTATTTCAAAACCTGGGAAAAGAAGATACTTCTACTGACGTCGCTACGAAAGAAGAGCAACAAACTGATGTATTCCCTGTTAAGTCAGACCAAGGAGCAGATTCTAGTACTCAAAAGAATCCTAGAAGTGATTCTACAGCTGATAAGGGAAAGGCTGTTGCATCTGATGGAAGCCAATCTAAGGTTCCTCCACAAGCAAACTCTCCCCAGCAGCCCAAGGATACAGCTTCTGCCAGGAAATATTACGGACCCTTGTTTGATTTTCCCTTTTTCACTCGAAAACTTGATTCTTATGGGTCTGCAACAGCCAATGCCAATAACAATCTCACATTAGCATATGATATTAAAGATCTGATTTGTGATGAAGGTGCAGAGTTCCTTAGTAAGAAAAGAACAGACAGTTTGAAGAAGATAAATGGTCTGCTAGCAAAAAATTTAGAAAGGAAAAGGATTAGGCCTGATCTTGTTTTACGGCTTCAAATTGAAGAGAAAAAGCTTAGGCTATCGAATCTTCAGTCTCGTGTTAGAGAGGAAGTGGATCGACAACAACAGGAGATAATGTCCATGCCCGATAGGCCATACCGCAAATTTGTGAGGTTGTGTGAACGGCAACGCCTTGAAATGAATAGACAAGTACTGGCCAACCAGAAAGCTGTTAGAGAGAAGCAGCTGAAAACCATTTTTCAGTGGCGTAAGAAACTCCTTGAGGCTCACTGGGCTATACGTGATGCACGCACTGCTCGTAACAGGGGAGTGGCCAAATACCATGAAAAGATGTTGAGAGAGTTTTCGAAGAGGAAAGATGATGGCCGGAACAAAAGGATGGAGGCCTTGAAGAATAATGATGTAGAAAGGTACAGGGAGATGTTGCTGGAACAGCAAACAAATATGCCTGGTGATGCTGCTGAAAGATATGCTGTTCTCTCTTCATTTTTGACTCAAACCGAAGATTATCTTCATAAACTTGGAGGTAAGATTACTGCCACAAAAAATCAACAGGAAGTGGAGGAGGCAGCGAATGCTGCAGCAGTAGCAGCCAGATTGCAGGTATACATACTGCTTTCTCTACTCCACAGCTATCCATTACACTCTGTAGATAATTCTTCAAATTTTAACTTAAATGTTGACGTTGCGTGTTTCAGAAATAGAACTTTTTTCTTTTCAAAGTTATAGTGGATATAGTAGCTTACCTGTTTCCGTTTTTGATGCAGGGCTTGTCAGAAGAAGAGGTCAGGGCAGCAGCTACTTGTGCTCGAGAAGAAGTTGTGATCAGAAATAGATTTACGGAAATGAATGCGCCAAAAGAAAATTCATCTGTCAACAAGTAAGCCATTAGTCACACAAAAAATGTTTGATTAAAACAGGGAATTAGCAAAGTACTAGTTGTTACTCACAATTACCAATGCAGCTAAGTATGTGCTTATCTGTAAAATGCTGATAATCCTGCACTTCCCTGTGTGAGGGGATTATACAGATCACAAAATTAGGAATAGGCGCCTTGGGTGATGTCTTTAGTCTTTTCTTTACCCGCTTTGTTATGCCTAACTATAGGTATTATACTCTGGCTCATGCTGTAAATGAAGTGGTTATAAGACAACCTTCAATGCTTCAGGCTGGAACTTTGCGTGATTACCAGCTGGTATCTCCTCCATCTAGACTCTATGTCGTTGCAATTTGAATTTTTTTTCACTGTCATGCCACGTTTTGATGGTTTCTAAGGTTTTCTGCTCTGTGCCATTCAGGTTGGATTACAATGGATGCTATCGTTGTATAATAACAAATTAAATGGGATATTGGCTGATGAGATGGGTCTTGGAAAAACTGTGCAGGTTAATGATCTCGATTTTCAGGGATTCCTGGATTTACTGTACTTTCGCCATAATATGCTTATTGTTTCCGGTCTTTGCTGTACAGGTAATGGCACTGATTGCTTACCTTATGGAGTTTAAGGGGAATTATGGACCGCATCTCATCATTGTTCCCAATGCTGTTCTGGTGAATTGGAAGGTTTGTGTTTCTGATAGACTCCTATGATTTTCCACAGAATCAATGCAGCTGCTTAGAACCAAGGGAGTATTTGAGACCCCAAGTCTCCCAACTCATAACTATCTAACTCAGTTCCGCAATAACCCACAAGCCTCTTATATCCATTATCTAAGATTAACTTTGACTCTAGCTAACTAGCTGTTAGTTGCGCTGACATGGCCATATCCTGTTGATGAACTCTTCTGTGTTCTTTAGAATACGTATCAGTTTTTTTGCTACCTTTTGTCGATTCTCTTTGGTAACTGATTAAAGTCTAACGGGTTTCCTTCTGCAGAGTGAACTCCATACTTGGCTGCCATCTGTTTCATGCATATATTATGTTGGTACAAAGGATCAACGTTCAAAATTGTTCTCTCAGGTAAAATTTTGAAAAAGTTGCTTTTGCTCCAGATGTTTTGAAATTGTTGATTGATACATCCCCTGTTCTCTTTAACAGGAGGTTTGCGCCATGAAGTTCAATGTCCTCGTTACGACTTATGAGTTCATTATGTATGATCGATCAAAACTCTCAAAAGTTGACTGGAAATATATTATAATTGATGAAGCACAACGGATGAAGGACAGAGAATCTGTTTTGGCCCGAGATCTTGACCGGTATCGCTGCCAGAGGAGATTACTTCTCACTGGAACACCTTTGCAGGTTGGTAACAGTATAGCTACTTGGGCATAAATCAGGGACACATAACAAATGGAAACCAAGATTCTCTAAGCTGTTCATATTATGTGACTATTCTTATCCTGCTTTTATTAAATCTTGCAGAACGATCTGAAAGAGCTTTGGTCACTATTGAACCTTCTCCTTCCTGATGTCTTTGACAATCGAAAAGCATTTCATGATTGGTTTGCGCAGCCCTTTCAAAAAGAAGGTCCTGCGCATAATATAGAGGATGACTGGCTGGAGACTGAAAAAAAGGTTATAGTCATTCACAGACTTCATCAAATTTTAGAGCCATTCATGCTCAGACGCCGTGTTGAGGATGTGGAAGGATCACTTCCTGCTAAGGTAGGATCTATCTTATATCTTTGCTGTTATTTTCCGTCTAGATGATTCTTCTGATTATGCTTTTTGGTTGCAGGTTTCTGTAGTTTTAAGGTGTAGAATGTCTGCTATTCAGAGTGCCGTTTATGATTGGATTAAAGCGACTGGAACTCTTAGAGTTGATCCAGACGATGAAAAACTTAGGGCCCAGAAGAATCCAATATACCAAGCCAAGATATATAGAACTTTAAATAATAGGTGCATGGAGTTGAGGAAAGCCTGCAATCATCCTTTGCTCAACTATCCATATTTCAACGACTTTTCCAAAGATTTTCTCGTAAGGTCTTGTGGAAAATTGTGGATTCTGGACAGGATCCTTATAAAGCTACAGAGGACAGGCCATCGTGTATTGCTCTTCAGTACAATGACTAAACTTCTTGATATCTTGGAAGAGTATCTACAATGGAGAAGGCTTGTATACAGAAGAATAGATGGGACTACCAGCCTAGAAGATCGGGAATCAGCTATTGTGGACTTCAATGATCCTGATACGGATTGCTTTATCTTCTTGCTTAGTATACGTGCAGCTGGACGGGGTCTCAACCTTCAGACTGCTGACACAGTTGTGATATATGATCCGGATCCAAATCCCAAGAATGAGGAACAAGCAGTTGCCAGAGCCCATCGTATAGGCCAGACAAGGGAAGTAAAAGTGATTTATATGGAGGCAGTTGTTGAAAAAATCTCCAGCCATCAAAAGGAGGACGAGCTTAGAAGTGGTGGTTCAATAGACCTAGAGGATGACATGGCTGGGAAGGACCGATATATAGGATCTATAGAGGGTCTCATAAGGAATAATATTCAACAGTATAAGATTGACATGGCTGATGAGGTCATTAATGCTGGGCGTTTTGACCAAAGGACAACTCATGAAGAGCGACGAATGACATTGGAGACTTTATTGCATGACGAAGAGAGATATCAAGAAACTGTCCATGATGTACCTTCCCTGCATGAGGTGAACAGGATGATTGCCAGAAGCGAAGAGGAAGTTGAGTTATTTGATCAGATGGATGAAGAATTTGACTGGACGGAGGAGATGACTAATCATGAGCAGGTGCCTAAGTGGCTTCGAGCTAGTACCAGAGAGGTGAATGCTACTGTTGCTGATTTGTCTAAGAAACCTTCAAAGAACATGTTGTCTAGCAGTAATCTGATTGTGCAACCTGGTGGACCGGGAGGTGAGAGAAAAAGGGGGCGGCCCAAGAGCAAAAAGATTAACTACAAGGAAATTGAAGATGACATTGCAGGTTACTCTGAGGAAAGCTCTGAGGAAAGGAACATTGATTCTGGGAATGAAGAAGAGGGAGACATTCGACAATTTGATGATGATGAACTTACAGTCGCTCTTGGAGATCACCAAACCAACAAGGGAGAATCTGATGGAGAGAACCCCGTCTGTGGTTATGATTATCCTCCGGGTTCTGGTAGTTATAAAAAAATTCCTCCTCGTGATGATGTCGGTTCTTCAGGATCTTCTCCAGAGAGCCATAGATCGAAAGAGATGGCATCTCCTGTTTCTTCCCAAAAGTTTGGCTCTTTGTCTGCATTGGACACTAGGCCAGGTTCTGTCTCAAAAAGACTGGTAGGTACCTGATCTATCTTGCATGTCTATCTTCTTCTTTGTTGTTTGTGTAATATTTGCTTTGTTCATTATGTTGTATAGCTGGATGACCTAGAAGATGGGGAAATAGCAGCATCAGGGGATTCTCACGTCGATCTCCAACGATCAGGAAGTTGGGCCCATGACCGTGATGAAGGGGATGAAGAACAGGTTTTGCAACCTACGATAAAACGGAAACGGAGTATTCGTCTAAGACCCCGTCAAACGGTAGAAAGAGTTGACGGTAGCGAGATGCCTGCAGCTCAGCCATTACAAGTTGATCGTAGCTACCGATCAAAGTTAAGGACAGTTGTTGACTCGCATGGTTCAAGACAAGATCAGAGTGATTCGTCCTCTAGACTAAGGAGTTTACCTGCAAAGAAGGTAGCTAGTACTTCCAAACTCCATGTATCATCACCAAAATCTGGTAGATTGAATGCCACACAGCTTACCGTGGAGGATAACACTGAAGCTTCCCGAGAAACGTGGGATGGAACTAGTCCTATTGGCTCTTCAAATGCTGGTGCAAGAATGTCCCACATCATACAGAAACGGGTAAGCTCTATTAAATGGAATTTACTTCATCGCAGTATTCTCTTATATGGTTGATATTTTTGGTGCATCTGTTTTGTTTTGTTAGTCTGAACTTATTCGGCCCTGGACTTTGCAGTGCAAAAATGTGATTAGCAAGCTCCAAAGGAGAATTGACAAGGAAGGTCAGCAGATTGTACCTATGCTGACAAATTTGTGGAAGAGAATTCAGAATGGTTATGCAGCTGGAGGTGTAAATAACCTTTTGGAACTACGAGAGATAGACCACCGTGTAGAAAGACTAGAGTACGCAGGAGTTATGGAACTCGCATCTGACGTGCAGTTAATGCTAAGGGGAGCAATGCAATTTTATGGATCTTCACATGAGGTTTGATTTTTTGCATTGTAAATAAAAGTGAATTCCTTTTGCTGTTTGATGTACAAGCCAAATGGGTTTAAAGGTGATCAAAATTTTCCGCAGGTGAGATCTGAAGCAAGGAAGGTTCACAATCTGTTCTTTGATCTATTAAAGATGTCTTTCCCAGACACAGATTTCCGGGAAGCAAGGAATGCTCTTTCTTTTTCTGGCCCAACCCCAACTTTGGTGTCTACACCATCCCCAAGAGGAGCAGGCATTAGCCAAGGCAAGAGGCAAAAGTTAGTAAACGAGGCGGAACCCGAGCCAAGCTCTCCTCAGAGACCTCAACAACGTGAGAACTCTAGGATCAGAGTACAGATACCGCAGAAAGAAACAAAGCTTGGGGGAACAACAAGCCACACTGATGAATCCCCAATTTTAGCTCATCCAGGGGAATTAGTAATCTGCAAGAAGAAGAGGAAAGACCGAGAGAAGTCTGCTCCGAAAACCCGAACTGGTGGCTCCAGCAGCCCAGTTTCACCACCTCCAGCTATGATTGGTCGTGGTCTTAGAAGTCCTGTGTCTGGTGGAGTTCCAAAGGAAACAAGGCTAGCACAACAGCAGCGCTGGCCAAACCAACCCACTCATCCAAACAACAGCGGTGCGGCTGGTGATTCCGTGGGATGGGCAAATCCGGTGAAGAGGTTAAGGACAGATTCTGGTAAAAGACGGCCTAGCCATTTATAGAGGGACCCTTCTTGGTTCCTGAGAGGATTAAGCCTCTTTTGCTTATATTCAATGTGGCATTGTAAGCAATTTAGAAGTGAATCTTTGACCTTAGTAATCAAATAATTCTGTAGGTCTATGGTTCCTTTTTCTTGGTATGGATCGTAATACCGAAATTTTATAGTAAACTTTAGAGTAATGTCCTTTTGTCTGCGATATCCATCTTCAGATATGGTTATGTACAAAAATATTTGGAGGATAAAACAAACAATGAGATATGGATTCATGTTTCCATTAATGTGAGATTACAAATTGTTACATTTTATCTACTGTTTTAAAAAGAAATTTCAATAGGCCTAAAGAATAACAAGTCTTTACAAATTTACAGAGGAAAGTTTCTCTCCTCTTTGCAATGAGCATTAATGGTTTAAATTTGAAGATGGACTAATGAAAGTGCAAAGAAAGATTGATT
The DNA here is from genome assembly GCF_000004255.2 of Arabidopsis lyrata subsp. lyrata. Taxonomy (NCBI): domain Eukaryota; kingdom Viridiplantae; phylum Streptophyta; class Magnoliopsida; order Brassicales; family Brassicaceae; genus Arabidopsis; species Arabidopsis lyrata. The sequence continues at coordinate 22,376,088 of NW_003302552.1, forward strand.
TGTAACAGTCATGGGTCGGCTTTTCCAACGATTTCATCGTCATCATCATCAGAATCCGAGCCATCTTCGCTCATGCTATCGTCGTCGTCATCCTCATCATCATCACTTAAATTCTCCTTCTCGGGTTTTGCATATTTCTCACAATATTCTTCAAAGGTGAAAAATTGTAGTGTCAATGAGAGATTGAACAGAGAAGCAAAAAATGGGAAGAAGAGAGTGACTTTACCTTTCACTTTCAGCTCATAGGCAGCGCGGTCTCGCATCAACAGCGAAGCAGCTTCTCCATTAAATGGATCTGATGGGTTTGGATACAGAAGCAGTTGCGGAAGGAAGGACTCGAAAACGTTTATAAGATCTGCAAAACAAGCAGAAATTTGATGGATGCAAACACAATCAGGCATTAAAAAAAGAAGAGAAAAACTAGTGAATTACCAAACATTGGGCTCCATGTCTGGTTTATAACATCTAAGCAAACTGCACCAGAACTGCCACAAACGCAAAACCAGAGTTTAAGAGTATGCAAAACACTAAACAATGGAAAATGTGGATAGTTTTCACTTACGATTCATCGACATTAGGGTGATAAATCTTGTTAACAAATCCTACAGATGGTGATTTGTATGGATAAGCTTCGGGAAGTTCGACTTTAATCTTCCATACACCTCCCTGATAAAGACCTTGAAGACAAAACAGGCACTTAACTTGGTTTTGTATCAAAGATTCATTCATCATTTGCTTCTATGACAATCCTATAAATAATCCAAATTCAAGTATGGCAATCATGTGATCCAAGTCTAGTTCCCTATCATTGATGAATATGAAGTTGAGTTTGAAGAACAAATCAAACAAAGACTCGTTTCGATTCATTGAGGCATTTCAACAAGTAGTTTATAAGCAAAAACAAAAGAGGCAAAATGAAAGAGAGAATTACTGTCAGTGGGTCCATGGAATGTGACATAGAACATTTGCAAATCGTCGTTGATTGTATCCACCTTGTAATCACTCATCATCCTATCAAATTCACAGACCAAATCAATTATATATCAATAAGAAGAAGAAGAAGAAGAAATTTCATCAACAGATCAAAAAAAGAAGAAAAACCCAGAATAAAAATCTACAGATAATTCAATCAACTGGAAAATTAACCCACAATTTCATCATATCCATCTCTCGACGTTTGCTCGGCGAAGCCATGGCAGATTCTCCGTTCCTCTTCTTCTTCTATCAAGAATCTGGTTTTAGAGAGAGAGAGAGAGATAGAGAAAAGATTCTAAAATGAAGATATAAGAAAAGAAAAGATCAATGAAATGGACATTTGCCTTACTACCATTTATCCCTTTTTCCAAATTTACCCTTTTGCCTTTGTTTTTCATTCATTGCTTTATCTTTTTCTTTTCTTTTTGTTAATCTTTTTAGCTTTTTATTATTATTTCCAGATACAGTAGTTACTCTTTTAATCAAAATGGACACATATTATATTTTTCAATATAAGTCTATGTAAAAGAAGATTTAGCTAACTAATTATATATCACAACAGGCTGCAAAATAATATTTCATTTTCTTCTTTCTTGTTGTCATATTCAAATCCAAACATAAACACACTAGTACACTAAAATAACATATAGGCCCTTTTTGATATTTTTTTGCTTCTTTGGTTATTTTTTGTATACTAGTGTGTTTATGTTTGGTAAAGAATATTAGATGCTAAGTTTTAACTACATACATTAGACCGATCATATATACTATTCAGTTTCAATACATTCCTCCTTATACGTGTGTTATGGGGACAGCTTGTTTATTACAATTAATCAAGATTTGACATCGATTATTTATTACAATACAACGGATGATTTTCTAAGGAAAATGGATGGTGGGGTTGGGACTTAACCTACAATTATCATTTCTCCGTAGTATTTTATAACCAAAAGATGAATTGTTTTAAAAGAAACGTGAGCCATGAACTTACGGAGTTACGACTGTAGTAGACGTGTGGACAACAAATTACATGTTTTTTTTTATAATGAAAATTAGTAACGTGTCCACACATGCATTAACCCTATCATCACTCCAATCTCTTAACATACACGGTTTAGCATTTTTTTTTTTTTGTTGAAGTACACGGCTTAGCATTATAGAATATCATTAATAATTTCAGTAGATAAAATTTTGGGCTGCAACAAAGAAAATAATGATCAGTAATTTAGAGAAAATTTGAGTGAAAAGAAAATTAAATTAAAAGTTTTAAAATAGTAATTACTAATTAGGCATGCACAAAGCGGGAAATATCGTTTAAGAGATATATCATGGCAAGAAAAAATAAAACCACAAAACAGAAAAAATGAAATGAGAATATTAGCTCACGCGCCCTGGGACTCCAAATTATTGGATTCAGACGATTTCGACCACTTTTCGTAGGGGTTAGACTGCAAAAAACGGGCGCGTTACAAGAACGCGATTTAGATGCGCGTGGGATAACTATGACGATCTGGATTTTTCTTGGGTTCCCTTATGGGCCAGCTAGTGAACAATTGGCCCAACTCATGACAATTTTTTAGTCCTTTTTTCAATATCTCACACAATAATATTAAACTAGCCACATTTTCTTTATCATAGTTTTGTGGGGTTTTTTTACCCACAAAACTATGATAAAGAAAATGTGAGTTTTGTGGGTTTAAAACAATTGTATTCTCTAAGTTACAATATGAACTAATTAGTATCTCTAAATTTAATTGCTTTACTAATTTTAAGGTTTTAGAATTCCTTAAGAAAATTACAATATACAGTACAATGTTGTAACTAATAACTTAATTTATTTATTTATAAATCCTTACGTTTATTCAAAAAATCATTACATGATTGAAAATATCATTTATTTGATAATGGTTTAAGCTTCTAAAAGTAAAAATAGCAAAATCATACTCCCTCCGTTTTCGAATAGTTGTCGTTTTAGAGAAATTTTTTTGTTTTTAATTAGTTATCGTTTTCAGTTTTCGATACAAAATTTATTATTTTTTTATTTTTTATATTTATTTTTATTATGCAACTTGATTTACTATTGATTAAATTATGTTTAGGTAGTTAATTAATGATATTTTTATATTAAAAAACTAACAACATTAATAGTTTCTTAATTTGTGTGCATATAGTTAAAACGACATTTATTCGAAAACGGAGGGAGTATAGTACAGTGTTATAACAACTGAATAAGCTACCGCTCTTTGAGTTTATATGATAACATCTGCCTTATAACTTTGCTCGTGTAAAGGTTTTAATTTATCAAGTGATGAGAAGTTATAATCGAATTCATGAAACTTAAGTAATAATAGCAAGAGAGAAACAAAAAATAACACCATATAGCAATTACATTTTGCCTTTGTTATATTCACCAAACTAATCCAAATTTCTCTCACTGTACTAGAAGAAATCTTCTCTCTGATTCATCAGTTTCCGCAAAGCCTTTCAAGCAATGCCAACAAAAAGAAATACTACTGTAGAATCATCAAGGAAGAGATGGAAGTATATACCTCAAAACTAAAACCGGAATTTGCTAAGACGATGCAATGATGAAGCCTTTTCCCCCCACAGAGATTAAAGCGGTTCCAATGGCAATATAAGCCCCAAAAATGAGGTGGAAAGAAAACAAAAAGAGCTGCTCCAACTTGAATCTCAACAGGGTGATTCATAAAGGCTCTACCGACATCTTTTTTTCTTAGGCGAAAGTAGGGCGGGTTTCTGGGATGTGTTTGCTTCAGGGGCTGGATTTTCATTCTGTGTTGCACGGATGAATAACTGATCAGTATCACTGTCTATATCATGAGGTGTGATTCTACTCTGATTTGCCCTATACTGCAAAAGGGTCACGTTGTAGAAGTAGCTCACAATTTTTCCCCTGCCCTTTGAAGAAAGAATCATCTTGGCCTGATCGAAGAAGGCTGGGCTAAGTGACGGTGGAGAACTCATCAAAGACTTTATCTTCTTCAGTTCTAAGTCTGTCCAATAGTGAAGAGTACCTTCACCCATGACATCAAAACACCACATGTAGAAAGCTGGACCAAGTTCAAGTTTCAGTTTATCCTGTTTTGCAGTGATATGAAACTTGACACATTCAGTAGATCCTGGACTATGGCAGCCACAAGGATCTTGTCTTCCTTTTCCAATACGATCTCTTTCGATAAGAAGATTACGGTTGGTTTGTTCTTTGGTCAGTGGCCAGATTCGAGTGCCCAACCACTTTGTATCACTTTCAGGGGTTATGTCAGTCCACTCGGGTACTTCAGCTTGAAACTCTGACCCAACTAGAGCACATGGTCTATCCTCCTCATCTGAACTGCCTGAATCCGAGCCATTCCCAGAAGATGTCTTTCCCCTCTTGTAATCGTCGTAACTCAGTCTCTCTCTTAGATTGTAACTAGGTCCAGCACTATCATCATACAGGCATGGGTGCATCTTCTGAAGTTTCTGAAACACATGAGCATATTATCAAGACTTGGAAGGCATAAACTTGGAAGAACAGTAGTTAAATAAGAGAGCACAGACAAACAATCACCATCAGACTAATTAGATTCTATTTCAATCACAGGGTTCACAGTCTCTGTACAGTGAGATAGCATAGAGAATGTTCATTGTTGGATACAGGGAAGAGGACATTATAAAGAATCAAGTTTCTTATGCTAAAATCTGATGCAGAATTTTCGAAGTTGCTATTAGTAACTCCTTAGAATGCTTTAATGACACATGCAATTCATGATCCTACAGGCAAAAGTTCACGTCTCCACAGTTTACATCAATAACAAATTTCGAATCGCTATAGCAGGAAAGTTGGTGCATTTACATCTTATAGGCTTGTCATACAGGCAAATGCAGATCATTGAATAACTGTACCTATATACCCACCTGCCAAGTCTTTTCACAAGCTGAATCATTGTTTGTTCTTGAGGCCCTAAACAGAAGAAGTTGTTTCCATGGCTCTTCACTTCCATAAGATACCCACTTTGATCTATCTGGCACACGGCCAACAGATGGGTGACATGGATCCTTAGCAACCTCGCTTAACCATTTCAATGTTTCTAAAGGACATTCTCGTTTTCTCTTCCCAGGCGAAGAGCATTTCTGATTACCCGATTCAAGGATCATTATCTGCTCCATTCTCTTGTCCGTCAATTTTGATCCCTGAATGCCTATCACAGCATCATTGGAACCAGACTCTTTGCCAACATGGTACTTATCATATCTTCTCTTTGTTTTCGATATAAACCATTTAAGCTCTGCTCCTAACTCCTTTGCAGGTCTACCTTTCCTCAGCTCATACTTCTTTTTCACTTCAGATAAAAAAACTTGCAGTCTAGCCACCAAAGCATCAGAGATTCCAGACAACTCCACGCTACTAACATCAGTATCTCCTGCAATAACTCTGTTCAACCACCGAGCAAGTGCATCAAGATACTTAACATAGATCAATTTGGCAGATGCAGAGTTATGAGACTCTAATCCAGACTCTTGAGCAACTTCATCCCATGACCCATTTTCAGAAACTGCATCAAATCCGCCTTTGTGACTCACGTTCAAAAAAAGACTGAACAAATCAACAATTTTCCCGTCGCCGGTCATGGCAGGAAGAGGTCGAAAACTATCCGCCGAGCAAAACTCAGCGAGAAAAGAATCAAGCAAAGGTCGGAACAAGGAGATGAGTTCTTTAATCTTCTTTTCAAACCCAGACCTTGTAGATTCTGGGTTTACGCTTTCAGGAGACCTATTCGCGTCGAGATTCTTCGGAGTTTTACTAGGATCGACGGCATCCTCGTCTGCTACCATCGACCAACCCGCCATTAACAACGAACAACGAACCCTACAACAATTAACAGATCCCATTTCTCGTTATCTCTGGAACCACAAGAACAAACCCCAAATAATCTAAAGAGAAACGAAAAACCCAGGAATCTTCAACGACGAGTAAGAGAAACAAATGAAATCCCCAAGAAGATCCAGGAACTAAACAATCCAGGAACTTACGATTAAGACCTCTGAGATTCCATGGCGGAATTAGGTTTTTTTTTAGCGGGAAACACAAAAAATCGAAAAACTAAGGAAATTTTTTCCCTTTGGCAAAACCCTATACCGGCTTCCCACTTCCCCTTGGCCCGCCATTTCTCTCTCTCTCTTTCGAGGTTTGGGTTTCGATGGATGGTGACCCAAAGAAGAAGTTTAGGGTCAAAAATCAAATTTTCCACAGATACAGACCCTTATTCCTCAAAAAATCGAATAACTAATTTTCCCCCAAAATTAGGGTTACTAAACAATGTGAAGAAAATACGAAACTTGCAAACAAAATTTACGAATAGGATCAGATTATAATATTGCGGAATCACTAACCTTTTTTGTCTACTAATTTTTTTATATAAATCTTCTTTCTGTAATTGCTGGTATTTAGAAAATGTAGAGAAAATGGGTTTATTGAATGAAGCAGCACGACGGTTTATATATATAAAGACGCATTGGAAAATGAGAGTGAGAGAGACCCATACCATCAAATTTATATTAGCTGTCATATGACGTTTTAACCCTGGTTAATTATTTAACCAACCACTGGTTGAGCACGATACTTAAATTGAAACATCAATTCAATAAAATTGATAATAATTTGATTTACATCAATTCAATAAAATTGATACAAATCTATCTCAGTTTGTATCACTTTTAAAATAGTGAAACAAAATTATAGATTTATATCATTTAAACAATCAATGTAATTAATATTTTATACTAACATCAATTAAAAATTTGATACAAAATTATATCAATTAAAAAATGATGCTAATTATGCAATTTCGCTTCGATTGTTAGAATCGATGCAATTATTTACTATTTTTACATCAGTTACATAAAACTGATGGTATTTTATTTTAATTTACATCGATTGAAATTGTATCAAAAGCAAAATAAAAATAAAAACACTAGTAAGTTGTGACACAAAAAAAAAAACTCAGCGTTGATTTGTCCCACATCGCTTCAAAGAGAGGAAGTGGATCTAGAACTCTCTCTATATAATATTCAGATTTATCTACTTAACTACCTTACAATTTGTCCCAAAAAAAAAAAAAACTACCTTACAATAGACATATTTATTGCAAGTCCCACACATTATTATTATTAAGGGATGCATAATATAAGTTTTCCATTGGTGGAAATAAGTATAAATTACTGATTTGAATTATGTGGCTCTGAAGTATATCATAAAAAAAAAAACTGAACGAGGATAAAATATTATACGAACGAAAATATTTTTTTTAAAGCCAAATTGGCATTAGCTGTAAAAAAGTTAATTCGATTTTTGTAAATGACACAAATATTAAAATCACTTAATTAAAATACTAATTTTAACATCAATTATTTACAAAGAATGAAAATATTAATATCACTTATATTAACTAATGCAAAATTTACATAAAAAAAACATCAGTTATGAAAATCGATGCAAATATTTTTTCAACCAATGCAAGATATTTGCATCACCTCTTATAGAGTGTAAGTGATGTAAAACTAATTTTCCCGCCACGCTAATTTCATTTCCTGTAAAGATGTGCTTTACATTCCTCCGATCAATTCCGATCTTCCTTGCGAACCATCAGAACCACTTATCTTCCTTGCGAACCATTAGAACCCTTCCTTCTTCTTCTTCTTCACCTGTAGCTATATCCTCTGTATCGAAGTTATCTGCTAGCTTGGATCATCTCTTTGACGTGAAACAAAAACATGGGTTCATGGTAAAACAAGGGACTTACAATTCTCTGTTTTTTCAAAACAAGCTCTTGCAAGCTTACACGAAAATCAGAGAATTTGATGATGCAGATAAGCTCTTCGACGAAATGCTTGTGAGAAATATTGTTACTTGGAACATACTGATTCACGGGGTCATTCACCGAGACGGTGACACCAACCACAGAGCTCATCTAGGTTTTTGTTATTTGAGCCGGAGTCTTCTTAGTGAGGTGATTTTGGACCATGTGTCGTTCATCGGGTTGATACGGTTGTGTACTGATTCGACCAATGTGGAAGCTGGTAACCAATTACACAGTCTGATAGTGAAACAAGGTCTTGAATCGAATTGCTTTCTGAGTACTAGTCTAGTTGATTTCTATGGGAAATGTGGTCTCATTGGTGAAGCAAGACAAGTTTTCGAGGCGGTTTTGGTTAGAGATTTAGTGCTGTGGAACGCTTTAGTTTCGTCGTATGTTCTTAACGGTATGATTGATGAAGCTTTTGGTTTACTCAAGCTGATGAGTTCTGAAAAAAACGGATTCACAGGTGATGATTTCACTCTCTCGAGTCTTCTCAGTGCATGCGGGATCAAACAAGGGAAGCAGATTCATGCCATTGTCTTCAAACTGTCATATTTATTCGACATTCCTGTGGCGACTGCATTGGTGAATATGTATGCGAAGAGTAACCATATGAGTGATGCTCACAAATGTTTTGAATCGATGGTTGTGAGAAATATAGTGTCTTGGAACGCGATGATTGTAGGTTTTGGACAAAATGGAGAAGGAAGAGAAGCTATGCGACTTTTTGGTCAAATGCTCCGTGAAAATCTTCAACCTGATGAACTTACCTTTGCAAGTGTTCTATGTTCCTGCACGAAATTCTCTGCAATTTGGGAGATTAAGCAAGTGCAAGCGATGGTTACTAAAAAGGGCTCTGCAGAATTTTTGTCGGTGGCTAATTCTCTGATAAGTTCTTACTCCAGGACTGGAAATTTATCTGAAGCACTTTTATGTTTTCATTCGATCCGAGAACCTGATCTTGTTTCATGGACTTCAGTGATAGGAGCTCTGGCTTCTCATGGATTCGCAGAAGAAAGCTTGCGAATATTTGAAAGTATGCTGCAGAAACTTCAACCAGACAAGATCACTTTTTTAGAGGTTTTGTCTGCTTGTAGCCATGGAGGATTAGTTCAAGAAGGGCTTCGTTGCTTCAAACGAATGACTGAGGTTTACAAGATAGAACCAGAGGAAGAACACTACACTTGTCTGATCGATCTTCTTGGTCGAGCTGGTTTCATCGACGAGGCTTTTGATGTGTTAAAGTCAATGCCCACAGAACCAAGCACACATGCTTTGGCAGCTTTCACAGGAGCATGTAACATCCATGAGAAAATAGAATCCATGAAATGGGGTGCAAAGAAGCTTCTTGAAATTGAACCAAGCAAACCTGTGAACTACTCCATCATGTCAAACGCTTACGCCTCCGAAGGCCATTGGAATCAAGCGGCTCTACTGCGTAAAAAAGAGAGGAGAAACTGCTACAATCCCAAAACTCTAGGTTGCAGTTGGCTATAGGGGAATACTCAATCTAGCAATTATAACCATGAACACATCAATCTTTAGTCAGCTTAAAAAGCTATGTAAGTAAAGATTGTTCAAGAACGCCAAAGCCTCTCATTGTACCAAAACATTACATTGCCTAGGCCTAAGATAAATGATGCAACTGGACAACTCCAGTGATCTTTTTATGTCACTATGAGCGTATAAACATACATGATTACAGAGACAAGTTGACAGTGAGGTTCAGATGCCATATCGAAACAATCTAAGTAAGAGAGAGAAAAAACCTGAATATTTACCCATCACCATGTCTTGTTCTGTTCTAAAACTTCTTTGGTTGGTATATAGTACAAGATACAGAAAGAATCAGTAAAAGCCTCTCTCTTTATGCTTTTCTTAGTTTCTTGGTAGCGAGTCTTGCCTTGTTAACTCGTAGTTGTCAGCTCCGTTGTGGGCTAGGTTCTCGTTATTTACAATTGCAATCTTCGAACAGAGGAAGAAGAAGGAAGATGTGTAGATTGTGAAATGCCAAATACTGCACATAATTTTCATAAGTCAACCTTCAGAAAAGTGATAGAATCGATATTATTCATATCTGATAAACTTTACATACACAAACCTGTGCCAAATCCAGTAGCTCGAACTGGTTTCTACTTTGAAACTTATGGCTGCCATGGTGAAGGCTACAAGACCAGCCGCCACAAAGCCCCAACGAAACCGTTTCTTGAGCGTCTTGATCAAATTACTAAACCATTCTTTGACTGCCCGTGGCCTACGACAAGAATATGACAGAACTCAAATAAATAATGATTTTGTCACAGTAGGTAATGCTGCGTAAGTCAGGAAACAGAATGGCTTCCTTATTTTACCTGTCGAGCATGTTCAATGAAAATCCAGCCGACCCGCAGTATGATCGATACTTGGTAACAAATTCTACCAAAAATCCGATGAGGAGACCGAGTGAACCGATTGCTAACACAATGATAATATTTGACGCCCTGCAAATAGATAGCAAGCCAATGTAAAGGTTTAGAAATAGTATCAAGGTGCTATTTACCATTGAGTCAAACATCTCAGATACCTTGTTGCTTGAGTCAAGGCCAATAAAGCTGTGAGAATGGCAACAACTGTGTGTATTGTCCTCTTAACTGCTTCACCAGCCGTGGATAAGTACACAAAGGTACCAACCACCGCCATGAAAGAGAGCCAGAAATCCATGAACTGAAGCAAAAAAATGACTATCTCGTAACTAAGTATAATTTCACATAGAAGATGACAATGATGCAGCTACCAACTACCCGTACCTGTAAAACATTGTAACTTAAAACACACCAGGTCCCTACATCACATGCATGATACAGAGCGCTCGAGATTCCGCTGGATGTGAACAGAACCCACTCTGGATACTCCTGTTTAGGACATGAATCAGCAGCTTTTAGATGGAAAAAAAGAAAAAAGCAAAGAGCACCGGATTAAAGTGTTAAACCAAGAAATTACCCGCTGCCGAAGAGCCCAGTAAGCTGGCAAAAGAGCCGCTGCATTTGATGCAATGAGAGCAATAGACTGAACAATATGTTCTGCATCAGGTTTTACGCACATGAGTACACAGAAAAATTGTCAAAGTTTCAAACACTAATAGATTAAGATACCTTGGTGTGACACAATTTCAATGCTGCAGTCAAAGCCTCCGTGGGTTCTGTCACAAGAACAAAAGCTGAAACACAACACAAGAATTTAATCTCAAGGTAATCTACTTTCCATCATGTTTACAAATTTTGGTTGACTCGAGGTAGAAAAAAAACCTGTAAGATGTCAATCCACTAGCGTCAAAAGCATATCGGCATTGCCCATAAGACGAACACCTTCTCGGGCATCTTTCGAGAGAAAGAGATACTAGAGTAGGTGGACCTCTGGAAGCAGCAGGAGTATTAGAGTCAATGAGCTGCCTTAAACCAAATGACCATGTTCCTTCTCGAGCATACAAGATGTAGAAATCAACCTTTTCTTGGCTAGAATTATACAATGAGAAGAACATTGAGCGGCTGGCACTTGTTCGATTTACATAATAATAATCCCAGTCGTCAATAGTGGGCAATCCACCAATTCTAAGATATACTTCATATTGCATTGTGGAGTCTGATGTTAATCTGAAATGGATATGCCCACCAGAACCTCCTTGAGGGATGTTCATGAGAAAATAAGTCCATGTGCTTGTGTCTAATTCTGGAATAGAGGAAAAGTTGCTGACGATGGGTTCGAGGGGGAAAACTGTGCTCGAGCCTGAAGGTGAAGCGTCATTGACCGGAAAATAATATGATTCAAAAGGTGTCAACCATCCCCTCCTCATAACTGCCTGCATAAAATATATCTTGTTCAACAATTCTAATAACTATAGAGCTCAATCTTGATTTTGACATACTCACAAGTTTTTAGAGCAACTTACCTGAAGCATGTAGATTTGCTGCCCACAATTTGGTCCTGCTTTTCCTACGGGACATCCGAGTACTTTAACATTAATTGAAAAGCAGACCCTAGAACCAGAATTAGTGCCCTGTACAAACCGAGTCTCCCGTCCAGATAAACTAATAACGATATACCATCGACCAGCTTTCGGTTTGTTAACAACTAAGGGAACTTTATGTATATCACCAGTGTAATCATGCAGAGTCTCTGAAGCAATGGCTCCAAAACGGGCGTAACACATGAGATAACTTTCATTGGAATCTACTTTGACATTGGATGCCATAATAACTAATTGTTCAGCTATCCCATCTACATCTAAAGCATATGTCTTTGTTTCAGCATGGGTCAGACAAGAACTAGGAATAGAATCAGAGCAAGAAATAACACTTCCTGTCTGGTTATCGAACCGAGAACATGAAAGCGGATAAATAGTCTGGTTGCAGGAAGGCCCCCACATTGTAGCGGTTTTACAACCTTCAACACTGATGTTGGCACTAAATGAAAACGCAGAGGAGCGAACAATCTGTGCAGTATCCAAGTATTAGAGATCTAATTCAGAACAAACAAACAATAAAGGCTGAAATTATTTCAATTTTAGAAGAGTTACAAAGAACCATACCATTTTCCCCTGAGTCCTCGTAGCCCCAATTCCGTTAAAAAGACCAATATACCAAGCTCCCGGTGATATCTGGAAACAATAACGTTAAAAAAGAAACTCATCATCTAAAAAAGTCCTAACACACAAGAAGTAATGTAAAAACCTGTTCATTGGTCAATCTCAGGGATATGTTCTTCTGCATAGGGTAACACTGTTCTGCAATCTCAATATCTTCAGCTCCTTGGAAAGATCCATTGAAGAATTGTCCTAGCTCTACAAAACATCAAGAGAACACTTTCTTAATCCCCTAAAATAGTAAGGTTCTTTGACCAGACAAAGAAGCTAAAACGCACCTAAACCTTCAAGAGCGTTGGTTGAGGCATCAGGCAGAGGAGGACTACCATCTCTGAAGCATATTACAGGAAGAAGACTTTTCGAAATCTTCGAAATGCTCTTTGCAGTCTACCAAAAACACAATCAATTACTTACTTACATTTTCCTTTGAATACCAATACAAATTTGGAGGAGAAGTCTGTAGTAATACTCACGATGTCTACATCAGATTCGATAGCAACATTCAATGATGAGAACCATGGAGGCAAATCAACTGTACGGAATCAAACAGAGAATCAGAGAGCATAAACCAAAAATAAGATCCTGATTATTGAAATGATCAGAATCCAAGAGCTATTTATTGATCAGATATAAAAAATCCAAGTCCATTTATTGAATTTCAAATCATCATTCAGAACCCAAAAAAAAAAAAAAAAGCAGCTGAAAAAGCTTGAATCTGAAACTGATCAGATTAAACAGACCTCTGATGTAACGTGTATCGTAGGGTCTGACTTGGGATTCAGGGTACCTGAAGCTCGAGACCGTGAAAAAGCTTCCATAATTGTCCAACCCAGAATCTTGAAGACAATTACCGATCGAAAGAGCCCATGAAAAAACGACGAGAGTTGTTAAAACCAGAAACGAAATCTCAGCCATTGTAGGTGAAACTTTTTCTGAGAATTAAGGGTTTTAGACTATTTTCAATTTTCAATTCTTACTGTGAGTAGAAGAAGAAGAAGAAGAAGAGAGAGCATCATCACTCGGAAACAATTTTCAATTTTCAATTTTCGCCGTCTTGATTTTTGAATACTGACTTTTTTTATTTTATAAAAATACTGACTTTCTTACGTCTCTTTAATTTTTCGTCAGTTTGCCCCCGCGCCACGTAAGTGTTGTAGTTTCCACGCGCGGATCGAACGGTTGTTAAATGATCGGGGATTTTGGTAATGAAGAATCTCCGCGCGTGGCTTCTACACGATTCTGGGCGAGATAGAATATTTACATTCGGTTTAATATTTTATCTGTTTATATGAATAATTTAGAACGTGTTGGTCAGAGACAAGAGTCATATAGGAACTTATTTTAAACAACATAAAATGTGTATTATTTACACGTCAACTGTTGAAAATTAGTGATATCATAGATTTAAAGTGGATCGCGATAGAAAGAAACCTTGCGTAGGTTCAAAAGAGCCAATTTTCTCGAGGTTTTGAGGGCATCATCGACTCTTCCAGACGATGATACTAGACGATCGAGTGTTATAAATAAACTCGCTTCTGTTAAAGAAGCCATGACTAGTCAACGATGACATTGCCGTGCTTAATAGAACCAAGTTGACTCAGACCATTCATTGGTGGCCGTAGATGCTTTATTTTTATTATCTTGGAGTGGAAACCAAGTCAGACCATCAAGCTCACATTTTCGAAAATGAAGTAATGTTGAAAATAACAAGAAGCTGAAATGAAGAAGTAGAGAGTAAAATCAATCAACTCTTTAATAATGAAGAAACTTGGCTTAGATTTGCATCCACCATCTTGTTTGCTGTTTTCAATGCATCATGGAGCCTCCCGGCCTTTAGATACGCATTGATCATTTCTTCGAATGTTGAAATCTTGCAAGCCGATGGATTATCCTTGAGTAATTCACGAAAGATCATGTCTGCCTTGGACAACAAGTTCCCATCTTCGATACACCTCGTGATGATGTTGGCGTAAGGTACATGCGTGAATCTGTTCATAAAGAATCTCTGTTTTGATCTCACTTTTAAGAATGAATCAAATGCTTCCTTAGACATCCCGAGCTTGAAAAGCTCATTGATCATTGCATTTATAGGCTCTGAGTGGTCTGAATCCTCGTCCACACCACTAGGGAACTCGAACATGTTATGGAACAATGACCGTACTTGTACAAAACTTACTTGTACAAAACTTCCAAGAGTGGTTTAATGGAAGCATCTTCAATCACGGGTCTTTTTGCTAACAAATCAGTGTAGAATTCCATTGCTGTTTCCTCTTGCCGTCGACTGAAACAATGCTCAATGAGAGTCACCGTTATGGCGGTCACGGTTACCGTTGGATAACTGTTGTTGCCATTGTTAAGCTCGCTCATTCCCAGGTTAGCGGCACAACAAAGCGCCCAGCTTTTGTCAAAATCTTGCTGATGATCCAAGAAATGAGAAACCATAATGTCGTAATCCTCTGGTTTTGCAAATCTCAAAGAGAAGACATCTTTAACCAAATCTAGAGCTTCACCGATCTTCCCGGCATCCCACAAACCTTTGGTCAAGATACGGTATGTCTGATAATCAAGACACAAGGAGGCATTGCCGTCGCTACGCATGTGGTGATGGAGTTGAAGAGCTTCGTGGGCACGACCATCGTCGCATAGAGCTTTAACAACGTGATTGCAGCAACGGACGCTGAGTTTGATGTTGGATTCGTTGAAAAAGTAATGGAAGAGGTCGTAGGCGTCTCTGTACCGTTTGGCCTCGCACAAGGCTGCGATTATAAGGTCGCAGGTGGCCGTTGTGGTTGCGCCGCGAGTTTTGGTGAAAGCGGTCAAGCGTGCGTACTCCATCGCCGTGTCGAGGTCCGAGAGATTGTGGATCAAGAACGTGACCGTCGAGTGTAGATAGCTCTCACCGTAATGTTGATTCGACTTGTTGTGCAACGGCCGTTGGGGCTCTCTGTTTTTTGGGATGGGGTAAGGAGGATTTGAGAGAAGAAGACACGTCTTGTGGCTGTTACTTTGGCGGCGGGAATTTTCCCATTTAATTTTCTCGTACATCGAGGAGAGGCGGTCTCTTCTCGCGGCGATGGAGCAGAGGTTACGATTAGAGAGAGGAGAAGACTTAGAGAGCCCGAGGATGATGAGGCGGAGGGACATCCCGGCGGAGTAAGAAAAGAAGCTAGGGTTTCTTAGAGAGATGAAGCAAACGATGTAACATTATAATATTTTAGTAACTCATAAATCAAAAAACAAGGAAAGTGAATAAGAAAAATAATATGGAAACATGCATGGAGATTCAGAAAGAAAGAATAAATGCTAAACTCACAATAATAAGTGTGTGTATTTGAAGGAAATTCGTGAATGTCTCGGAAAATATGATCTTTGTGCTTTTATCAGTTTCTTGGTTTCGATTTTCGACCAATTTATTTGGCATTAAACTAGTTAAGTTCAACAACTATACTTTTACTAAACGAACTATGCTTACACAATACACAATACTCTGTTTTGGTAAACAGAAAAAACAAAAATGCTATCATATATGATCAATGGTCTAAGAAATTTGATTCAAAGAAAGTTAAGCTCTGCAGTGGCTTAAGATATAGATAAATATGTGTGTATCATCATAGCAATTATTCAATCAAGATAAAATGAGTTTAGATTCAATATAAAGGAATCTGAGATCAAACAAAGCAGACTTATAGAAAGGAATCAAATCATTCAAACATGTTTCTCTCTCAATGGTCAGGATTGAATTTGACAGACTCCTTGTAGATAAGCTCCTTTATGTGTTCTTCTGTGCAAGAAGGATGCTCGAAATCAAAGCTGAAAGGAGTCGAACAAACCGGTTCTTTGCTCACATCGTGGTGCGGTGATAGGTAAGCATGGCCAAGGGCTTCATCGACTACACACACAACAGATGCAGGTATAAACAAACCAGAACCAATTGATAAGCCAAAAGCCAACTGCGAAAACCACATGAATGTTTTAAGGATCTTCGTGCTGTTTGTTACCTGAGATGCGCCGGTTAGGATCAAAGACGAGCATTCTCTCCAGCAAATCGATAGCGGTAGAGGGCATTTTCGGGAATCTAGCAGCAAACTGCTGTTTCGGGTATCGCGGAAGTTGCCTGACATACCTTCTTGCGTTGTCACTGCGAAGGAAGCCCAGGCTGGAATTGTCTGGAGAGCCTACAAGCTAATTTCAAGAAATGGATTTTAAGTGAAATCAGAATTGGGCAGTGCAGTTTTCAGACAAGTGGAAAACTAATGCTTTTTACTTTACTGTTTTACCTCTGTTATAAGCCTAAGCTGATGAACATAATCTTTGCCTGGAAACAACGGCTGTCCCGTCATGATTTCGCCGAGTATGCAACCAACAGACCAAATATCAATAGCTGCGGTGTACTCTGAGCAGTTAAGAAGCAACTCAGGAGCCCTGTACCAACGGGTAACGACATATTCAGTCATGAAGTCTGTGTCTGAAGTTGTTCTTGCAAGCCCAAAATCACCAATCTTTAGCTCATTTTTCGAGTTAAGTAGCACGTTGCTTGGCCTTAGATCACGATGTAATATGTTCGCCGAGTGCACGTATTTGAGCCCTCTTAAGAGCTGGTATACTAGGAACTGTAACAGGAAGGCAAGTAAATAGAATCGGATCAGATCAGAGAGTTCCATGACTTTACAAATGATTACAACAACACAGAGACTTACGCGGCATTGATCACTGGTCAGTGTTTGGTTAGAACGGAGGATTCTTTGAAGATCAGTGTCCATTAACTCATAGACAATGTAGACATCGTTGAAGATATCTCGTTGCGGAGGTCTTACAATATCTTTGATGGTTATAACCTAAAGAATCAAACCAAGGCTTGCAGATTAGATTAATCGAAATCTTATATAAAGAGGAATCCTCGTATTGCCTCGACCCTGAAGATCAGGAACACTTGATAGATCTAGCAAAATTGAGAAACTTAAGTTGTTTTCAACAGTGAGAAATGATGCTTAATGCTTACGTTCTCATGATCCATATGCCTGAGAAGTTTAATTTCACGTAAAGTTCTCTTAGCATCAATGATGTTATCAAAAGCATTACCGATCTTCTTAATAGCCACTTTCTCTCCAGTCACTGAGTTCACCGCAGCACTGAAATTCAAGAATCAAGAGCCTATGAACATTCAAAAGAAGGAACGCTTTGATCATTGATCAGACAAAGAATCAAAAGAACTTACCAGACAATACCGCAAGCGCCTCTACCAATGGGACGAATAGGAGGGACATACTTTCGGGAAACTTCAAAGAGTTGTCCATAAACGTTGTACTGAACATAGCGGCCACCATGTGTCGGTACAACTTTGATGCAATGATCGGTAGAACCAGAGCTTGATTCTCCAGACATGATGATGCAATGATCAGACCGAGAACGAGAGAGACCAAGAAGAAGGGCTTTTGTTGAAGTTGAAGGATCTCCTAAAGCATCTCTTGAAGACACTAAATCCATGTGAAGAGAGAAGCTTTTTTCAACTGTTAAAGATCTCTCAAGTGACCCGTGAATCTAAAGAGTATGAAAGATTACAGACGTGTATGGTCACAAGAAGCAGAGTCACTCGCTATATTGCATTTTTCATTTGTTACTACTAATTGCACTTATCTATAAATCAAAGCCTATATTATGCTTCCTGATCTGACTTGTTCCTTTGATTGAAATTGGTTTAGAAAGATTGGATCATTACAAAGAAAGCAGTGATTTTTTCAAGCCAAACAGATGTATTACATATTTATATTATATTGCAGAATTGATTTCATACAGTCATACAGACAAGACCAACACACAAAACCGAAGAGACATGCTCGGCAGATGGACTCAAACAAACAAAAAGAGAAACACTTTTCATTGACCTAAAGCTGCCTTTTGTAGGGGTTAAACTTGTTTGTTCACCTTACTGTTTTATTCTACATCTTCTCCAACTGCATTGCCAGAGATTGAGTCACTTGATCTAAGATTACAGAGTAACACATCGCGCCCGCTTAAAGTCAGTTTAAAGAAACTATCAACTTCCTCCAGTAACTGATCCAACCCTTGAGACAATTTCTCAGCTTGTGTCCCCAATTCCATAACATAATCTTTGAAGCATTCAACTTCGACAGGATCAACGCCATCTTGGATCATCGGGTATAGCTTCTCGACACTAGCATCAACGCTCTCCAGCTCTTTGAGAATCGTGGTTCTACCGGAAGACAACATGTGTCTGATCTCAGCATTTACAACACTCTGCATATCAGTAAAGACCTTTGCCCACAATGGTTTTTCAGAGACAGGTAAATCGAAAAGATCCTTGGTGGAATCAGACCAGGCAGCGGTAAATACACTGCATATATAGACCGTTTGAACTTTCACACCATAAAAAGCTCGCATCAGAACCTTTCCTTTAGGCGAGTTCTTGACTTTAGGCAGGCTCAGAGACTTAACAAGACTGTCTAGAACCGCACGGCAGTTTTCAATTCTAGGGTTGTTTGCATTAACATGTTGCCTCCAGCTATCAAGCGAAGACCGAGCCTGGAGATACTTCTCCCCGGAATCCGATTGTAAATTGTGCAGAACACACTTGAGGAAGAGATCTCCCTGGTTGAGACGTGTGAGCTCTGAGCTAAAGGCATTGCAGAGATCTAGTAACCTAACGCTTATGTTGAGGTAAACATCAACCCATTTCTCTTCCCAATCAGAGACAGGAAGCTGGAGATCAGTGATGAGAGTGTTTATGTTATTATGAGTCTCGCAGAGTGACTCCATAGCTAGCTTCATCCACGATAAAGTGAGGATTTCATCTTTGCTCTTAGGCATAAGTTTCTTTAGTCTCTCTTCCAAACGTAGCTCAAAGCCGTTCAATAGAGAAAGTAGCCATGGTGATAAATCTGAGCCCTTTGGTGATAACATCCGAAAGGGATTTCCAAATGGGAAGAAACCTCGGGGTGGATCTTGTGCTCGGCTCATTTTGCTAGATACTGAAAAATGAAAACAGAAGTATTGTTAGAATCATGTTGATGATTAATCATACAAACCGATTTGATGTGAACTCAATGTTGCCACACATGGAAGGGCTAATCGAGGAACAATACAATCCCAAGTCCCAACCTTAAGAGTCTCAAAAAGCTGACAACTTTAGAGATCTTGAATTAAAAAAAATTACCTCCTTTATTGAAATAATGCAAAATCAATCTTTGAAGATGGAAACAAAAACATAATCAATTGTTCTAAGCCTTGATCTACATTTGAAGAAGTCCAGAATTAAGGAATTAGGATAAAAGTTCCAATCTTTCCCAAATTCGAAGAACCCCACACAAGTTAGGTAAAAACTCTTCATCGAATAGTAAAATCTATCTTAAAACTAAAAACGCAGACTTCGATTTACAGAAGAACACACAGAAAGAAAAGGAGATTTATGGATAACACAAAATTCAATTTCCACGAAACTTACCGTATTAAGTTGCCGGAGATGAAGAAATCACAGGGAAAGTCTTGTGGAAATGATTCTTCTATTGCTTCATTGAATTTTCTGACTCGGTCTGCTGAGAAAAATGTATGGCGGAGGTCGAGTTTGATAAAGTCACGGCCCGTCACGTAAAAAACTAATTACAAACTTCCAAGTGTACAATTATGAATGGCTGCTAGGATTTAATTGGTCACAGCCCTGTGTATAGTTTAATCTCTTAGCGGAAAGTGGACGGCTATATAATAATATGAGACGATTTCGTGGGATTATAAATAAGTGATTGGCGTAGTCTTTGTTTATTTTTAATTATTATAACCAAATCTAACGGCTATAAATTAAAAATACCACGTCCTACAGACTCCCGTTATTGATTTAAAAAAAAAAACACCTTAGAAGATTTAGTCGGAAAATTTTTGACTATTCAATTTTTTTTTAATTGTTAAATTCATGTAAATAATAGTAGTTTTTTTTCAGCAACTATATTTCTTTTACGGAATCAACAACTAAATATTTAAGATAAACAAACAACTCATAAAATTTGTTTGACGTAACGAATTCCTTAGAAAATTGCGTAAGAAATGGGCCGCAAAGCCCATATGACAGCTGTCATGAAAAAACCGGTCGGCAAAAGTATGGCCCCACTCTCACATCCGGACAAAGACTAAAGAGCTGTCTTTATTTTATTTACCTCACTCGTTTTTCTTGTTCCTTAATTTATACTATTATCTAGTTAAGATACATTTATGTTTTATGGGCCATGGGTTTAAGCCCAATATAGACTTAAAACTTTTAAGAGAAAAACCAGCCCATAAACGTTGAGAAAAGCCTCTCGCTGAAACAGAGGGTCTCTGTAAGTGTCTAATCGCGCGATGAACTTGATAACGGCGATGATGTCTCCCGGAGCCGAATTGCGGCCATACAATGCTACGATCCACTTGCTGCATTCCACTTTGCCCTTTCACGGCGAAACAACCTTCGTTCCCTAGGAAACAGCAACGTATAACCTCTGATCTCTCCTCTGATCACTTCACCCTTCGCGGTGGTGGTGGTGGCAGTGCCTCCGCCGTCGTCTCCTCCTCCGGCCTCCGTGAGCTCGTTTTCGTCGTAAACCCTCAAGGTGTGTTTGCCCTTTTACTCACTTGACAAATAAACGACTGAGATTTGAAATTCATTGGATTTGAAAATGATGTTTTTATATGAGAATCAATCTCGTGTTGGAACTGGGGTTTAGGGTTTATATCCTTTATATGAAATTAGGTGCTAATGGTAGAACAGCTAAAGAATGGAAGAAGTTGCTTCCTTACCTTCGATCTCGTCTTGGTAAAGACTGTAATGTGAGTTTTTGATTCACTTGCTTTTTTGTGCCCCTGTGTTAGTGATGCCATCTCCTTTCGTTTTCTTCAGTTCCTTAAACTGATTTTTCCCGTATTCTTGTTTGTTTCTCCAGGTAAGTGAATCATTAACATCGGGTCCTTCTCATGCCATTGACATTACAAGAGAGGTAAGGAGCAGTGAAAGTAATATACAACTTTGATGGGTACAGTATTCTGTGTCTTGTCTATTTGGTTTTATGCTGATCGTTTGTTGCTTCTAATTATCCTCTCAGGCTATAAGGGATGGTGCAGATGCTGTCATTGCGGTTGGAGGTGATGGAACACTTCATGAGGTAGGAATTGCCATTTTTTGTTGCTAGAACTGAGCTCTGGAGAATCTTAGCTCCACTCATTCTATCTTTTTTAATCCACAGGTTGTTAATGGTTTCTTTTGGGAGGGGAAACCTGTCGGTAATCTCAACAGCGAAGCTAGTCATTCGACTGCACTTGGTGTGAGTAGCTTGAGTTGACTTTTTTACTTGTTTTTGTGTATATCTCTTGCGGAGTTACAAATTTCAATCTCAGTCCATCCTATTTTTTTGCAGCTGATTCCCTTAGGTACTGGTTCAGATTTTGCTAGAACATTTGGTTGGTTAGTTTTTGCAACTTCTGTTTATTGTGATTTGTTTTCAAAACTTATGGTGAGCCATATGTTAATTATATTCTGCATTTGTTAGGAACAATGATCCTTGTGAGGCGGTGGAGCGCATTGCTAAAGGTATGTCACTGAATCCATTTGAGGAGTTAGGACTTAGTTATATTTATGTCTCATATATCACATAACCAGCATTATCTCAGGGATGCGATCACGGGTTGATGTTGGTATTATCGACAAGGAAGGAAAGGATTTGCATTACTTCATCAACGTAGCTGATGTTCATTTGTAAGGATATCGTGGAAATTTCCTGTGTGATTGATCCCTAATGAGGCGGTTATAAATCTTTCCTTTGTTGCTCCTTACTTGCAGGAGCGCAAAGGCTGGATTTTACGCTTCAAAATACAAGAAATTTGGAAACTTGTGCTATGTAATTGGTGCCCTACAAGCTTTCATGGGGCATCATAACCGAGATATGAGAATCAGAGTAAGCAATTTTTTTTTTGCGAAATTCCTTCTGCACCGTAGCAAGTCACTTGAAAGCTTTGTGTTATTTTCTCAGGTCAATGGAGGTGAATGGGAAATATATCCTCAGGTCACTGCTCTCTGCG
Organism: Arabidopsis lyrata subsp. lyrata; assembly: GCF_000004255.2. Classification (NCBI taxonomy): domain Eukaryota; kingdom Viridiplantae; phylum Streptophyta; class Magnoliopsida; order Brassicales; family Brassicaceae; genus Arabidopsis; species Arabidopsis lyrata. The sequence continues at coordinate 22,398,594 of NW_003302552.1, forward strand.
TTGGAAACGCTAAATACTTTGGTGGTGGAATGAAAATCACACCCAACGCCATCCCTGGAAATGGAAATCTTGAAGTGCAACAATTCGTTTCTTCAATCCCAAATACTATGTAGTGAATACGATAGCTCTCAGAGTCTTGACCATCATACACTTCTTCCCTGTAGGTTGTGGTTCTTCAAGACTTCAAATGGTATGATTTCGTACTTAAACTTCATAAGCTATACAATGGGACGCATCTTTCGGTTAACAATGTGACTTCAAGAAGGTAAGACTTTTTTTTTGTTTCTTCTCATTTTGTCCTTTAAATGACCTTAGCACTAGAAAAGTCACCACCTTTATGCTTCCTCTCTTGTAGTGTACTAAGTATTGAAGTTGAAGAGATTTCAGACAGTGGAAGTATCTATGTTCAATCAGATGGAGAACATCTTGGATTTCTACCTAGAAAGTTTCGGATTTTACCCGGTGCCATCGACATGATCTGTTGATCAAAACCGCAGATTTCTTAGGATAAACTTGCCAAGAAAAGTGTAGAATACTTCAACTTTATCTGGTCTATATGGATTCTTCTTCTGAAAAACAACCACTAATTTGATTCATTGTTTAGCGAATCAGATTTCTATGCTCGCGTTACTTGTGTTGCTCGTTACTATCACTATTTATTGTGTGGTCTCTGTTAACCACGAACAGATACTTTTTAAAGCAAAAGTCGCATTTTCCTAAATCAATCAATCACACAACTGAATCCAAAAAATGGTAGCTTCTCTTTCCTTTCATTCCATTGCCATCGTTAATCCAATCTTCTCCGGCGATGGTGGTCGTTCAATTTTCCGGCTGAACCGCCGATTTGAAGCAACTGGAGTGAGTTGCAGAGGACAAAATCCGACTAACGAGCCACAGACAAGTAAAGCACCCGAGCCGGAGAATGTTGTACTCAAAATCGCTTGGTACGGATCCGAGCTACTTGGAATCGCTGCTTCCGTTTTCCGATCTCCGGAGACTTCTCCGATTGTGACAGGCTTTGAGGTTCCTGTTGATTGTTCTGGAAGAGCCGTTCGTGTAGCTGTCGTGGACTCGATTAAACAAGACTTTAAACGATCCTACTTCGTCACAGGTCAGTAAAATTCATCCAAATCGTGTGATATGAGTTCTTATGTCTAAATCGGAATATCTGACTTTTCAGGTAATTTGACGCCTGAGGTTTATGAGGACAAGTGTGAATTCGCTGATCCGGCTGGATCCTTCAAAGGTCTTGCTCGTTTCAAAAGGAATTGCACTAATTTCGGAAGCCTAATCGAGAAATCCAATATGAAGCTCATGAAATGGGAGAATTTTGAGGTGAAAGATGATTTTTTTTTTCCGATGTCGGAGTCAAAGTTTTGTTTTTTTTTTCATCACCGGAGCTCCGTCATGAGTTTTGCAGGATAAAGGAGTTGGACATTGGAAATTTAGCTGTGTTATGTCGTTTCCATGGAAACCCATTCTTTCAGGTATTTTTATCAAGGAAACCATAAAAGTTTCAGATTTTTGTAGCCCTTTTAGGATAAAAGTTTATAGCTTCAATGATTAGTAATGAAGATAAAAAGGACAAAACTTTAATGTCTTTTTATGGAAATTCATGACAAGGGAAAATTCTGTTTTTACAGCAACTGGTTACACGGAATACTTTTTCGACCCAGAATCCGGGAAAATTTGCAGGTAAAACACACTAATCTCTTTCAACTTTGAAATCTTTTGTGAAGAAGAAGAAGCTGGTTAAACATATTTTGATGAATGTTGCTTGCAGGCACGTGGAGCATTGGAATGTCCCTAAGATTGCTCTGTTCAAGCAACTTCTGAGACCCAGCCGTGGTTTAGTGGGGGGAACACAAAACTAGTGGATGAAGAATGATGTCAATTTCAAATTAGATTTTTTAAACCGTAAATATGTGGAAACTTCCTTCTGAAACTAATACTATTATTAGAGATACTGTACTATTAGAGATCTGTAATGAATCTATTGAAGATGACACATATAAACATACTATCCCTGTCTCATTAGCTCGGCTTAAATCAAAGGTCCATCCTTCTCGGTTGGAGAAGCAACAGAGAAATCTTGCATGAACTTCTTCAGCTTTTTCGATTCACCAACTTCGGGGAGCAGCTTCATTAGATTTTCTATAGTGATGTGATTTGGTTCAATGGACATAAGTGTTGTAACTTGTAAGTGATGGAATCAGGCATCAATCCTGCTGCCTTCATATCATCTAACAACTCATAAACTTCATCTGCCTTGTTCTTATCACAAAACAATCCACTGAGCATGTTATAAGCCAGCAAGTCAAGAGACAATCCAGCTCGTTTCAGTTTTTCCACCATTTTAAGGGCATCATGGTCGCGCCTAGCTTGGCACAAACCAGAGATCAAAGCGTAATATTTCTTAAATCAGAGAGCATCCAGAATCAACCATTTGGTCATACCGCTGCACAGCGTTCTCAATGTTATTGACGTTGCACTGCTTATTTGTATTAAGAAACTTTAACATTTTGATCAGACCCGATGGACTCAATAAGGCTCGTGTGAGGTTGACACCGGATTATGATGCCTTGAATGTTGCAAACAAGATTGGCATCATCTAAAAAAGTTTCGTCTTTCTTACTTTGACATCCCAACTTGTTAGAACAATCTTTTTCAGTTTCTGTAATCAGTATTCAGTAATTTGAGTGGTTTATGAAATTTGCATTCTTTTGAAAAAAAATGATAATTCTCTAGTGTAGTACAACTGACACTGTATCTCAAGATTTTGGAATACAATTGTCACTTTGAAGGCTCCATGTTCTCAGTTGCTGAAGCTGCTGCAGAAACGGCCTTGTCAAAGCCAAGATTCTGCAACTCGGTTAAGAACCCATCGAGCTCGCTTGCTGTGATCTTGTAAGGACTGTGAGAAGGACCTGGAAACACTTTTTTAGAGACTTCTTCTTTGTATTCCATTAAGGCTTTGTTAATCACTTCTCCTACATTAGCGTACTGCTTGCAAAACTTTGGAGTAACCTGTGAAATTTAAGAGCATGAAACAAGAAGAATGTTGATAACGACCCAACCAACAAGAGAATGCATTTCGAAAACAACAGTTGGGTCAGGATTTTACCTTGGCATGATGTGGATGTTGCATCATACCAAGAAGATCATGGTAAACTAGCACCTGCGTTTCCAAGAAAACAATTAACAGGTATAAGAAATGCAAATTTGTCACTTGGCTACACACAAAACCGAAAAGAAGAAACTTTTCAAATAAAACCTGTCCACTGCAGAATGGTCCAGCCCCAATGCCAATGGTTGGTATCTTGAGGGCAGAGGTTGCAGCAGCAGCCACAGGAGGTGGAATGCATTCCAAAACAACAGAAAAACATCCAGCTTCTTGTAAAGCCATTGCAGTCTCAACAACTTTAACAGCACTAGCTATGTTTCTGCCTTGGGGTCTGAAACCACCAAGAACGCTGATCGCCTGAGGAGTTAGACCCACATGACCGATAACCGCAATTCCTGCTTCAACTATGGCTTTTGCAGCAGTGATCCTAGAAGCGGATCCTCCTTCGAGCTTAATCGCATCCATTCCTCCTTCCTTCAAAACCCTAACAACAGTATCAACCGCCTGAAACCAACATTTAAATCCAAAAATCAGGGACCTAAATTGTTTCAATGACACAAAATCTTGTCAAAAATCTACTTTGCATAAACAAGTACTAAAGGGTTATCAGAAAATGTGGTGAACTTTGATCATCACATGACTGGTCCTCGAAATTGAGGAAGCTAAATCTCTGATTACACAAGCATTGACACATAATGTAGCATTTAAGACTTTTCTATCAAGAATCCAATTACCTAAACAATGTATAAGGAAATGAAATTAACATTGTAACTCCCACAGAGTGTTGCAATCAAGAATCTAATTACCTACACAAGTACTAAGCAGATGAACATGGCTTATCAATAAATATGGTTAATTCATGTTTTCAGAGAGGAAAAGATTCAATTTTACCTGACTAGAGCTTGACTCGTAGGTACCAAAGGCAAGTCACCAACTAGGAGAGGCCGTTTAGCGCCTCGAGCAACGGCTCGACAATGGACAAGCATCTCGTCTAAGGAGATAGGAAGTGTTGTGTCGTGACCATGAACAACCATGGAAGCTGAGTCACCAACAAGACAAACATCGATACCAGCTGTCAGGGCCGGCCCAAACTATTTGAGTGCCTAAAGCAAAAAAAATTTGGCCCATTAGCAAAAGCTGTTATAAAAAAAAAAATACAAGTTTTAACATGTATGGGATTCGAAACCATGACCTGTACAACAAAAGACTTCAATCTAACCACTAGACCACAGTAACATTTTAAAAATTGATGCCCCTAAAACTACTTATAATTATTTGATGTCTAAAGCCCTTGCTTCATGGGCTTTACCCATGGGCCGGCCCTGCCAGCTGTGTCTAAATGAACGGCGGATGGGTAATCGTAGGCAGTTACGACGGTGATCGGTTCTCCTTTCCGGTGTTTTTGTCTGAGATGCGTTAGCGTCACTCTTTGGTTTGGGTTTTGCGGCTTTGGTCCTCCGTAGACGGTGTTCTCCGGTAGGTTACTCATGAAACGGACAGAGATGGCTTTGGAGAAGCGAGAGCAGTTCCTAGTGAGTGACGAAGCCATTGTTGTATCGATGAATAAACCACTCTATGTGACTGTGTGAAACTTTTTTCAATCTTTGAAGAAACCATAAGAGTCTGTTTAGATTCATTTCTGGGTTTCACACACAAATCAAGCATAGCAATGGCAAAAATGAAGCATAGGAATTGTAATACTTTTACTATAAGTAAATATAATGTAACAGAATCAACAATATCCGTTGTAGTCTAGCTGGTTAGGATACTCGGCTCTCACCCGAGAGACCCGGGTTCGAGTTCCGGCAACGGAGCTTTTTTAGTCAACAGACCAAACCATGTCTCTGGTTTTTTAGTCTCACACGTGTGTGATGACGTGAAGGAATTTTTTTTGTTGTTGGTCTGAAGTAGTTGAATGTGGCTTCTCAACCTTTTATATATTTCTTCAATACAAATCAAAGGAAGAATTCTAACACACAAATCTTGATAAAGGAATCACATTCGTTGTTGATTCATCATATCTCCTCTTCAATGAATGGCCTCCTCGATTCTTCTCGTGATATCAGTCATAAGAAGATGAAAAATCCGCGATTTGCGTTTCGCACAAAGAGTGATTCAGATTTACTTGATGATGGTTATCGATGGAGAAAGTACGGTCAGAAGTCCGTCAAGAACAGCTTGTATCCCAGGTAAAATCTCAAAAAATAAAATTAAAAAATTGTAGTTTTTGTGTTTCTTCTCACTTGAGATCATATGAAATCGGAATTTTAAAACGAGTAAATCAAAAGGAGCTATTATAGATGCACACAACACATGTGTAACGTGAAGAAGCAAGTTCAGAGGCTGTCGAAGGAGACGAACATGGTGGAGACAACTTATGAAGGAATCCATAACCATCCTTGTGAGGAGCACATGCAAACCCTAACACCTCTTCTTCATCAAATGCAGTTCCTGTCTAAGTTGATCACCTAATCTAATTATGTGTATATATATCTTAACGATCTAACGTTCCCTAGCTAGTTCATATAACGGAGCGAACTAAAGCCTTGTAATCATATATGTCAATATATATGTTCATAGTTTCAATCTCATTTTGATTATAGATCAGTTTTAATCATATAACCAAAAAAAAAAAAACAAATCAATTGTAATCCGAATGAAACGATTGTCACGTGATTACAGAGCAAACATCGTCATGTAAACCGAATAAAACCGGATTTGGTTTCGGTTGAAGTTTTCCAGCCCATAACCAGTTTAATTTAGTTTGAATTATAAACTATTGGCTCATCGTGAGTGATCATTGTTTATTTTATACAATGAGCAATGTCAATGAGACAAATACCAAGTCAGTTACGGTTTATTATAGGCCTGGGATATTGAACCGAACCGATTTGTCCGAACCGAACCGAACCGGAATTTGGACAAATCGGTTCGGTTCATATTTGTAAACTTGCACCGATCGGAATGATTATAAAATTAGTTCGGTTATGCATTCGGTTCGGTTCGGAATAGACATAACCGACGGTTACCCGAAAATTATCCGTAAGTATATAAGCGTTATATCAGGCATTAGTTGTTAAAAAAATAAACCCTAACCTAATCGCAGTCTCTCTCTCTCAGGCGGCGAAACTCGAGATATTGAGCTTCGATCTTCATCATCCGTTACTCCGTGTGTTCTTCGACTTCGATCTTCATCACCAGTGTTCGATTGTAGTTGTTTTGTAAGTTCTCTCTCTTTTAATCTCTCGTTTCGCCATTATCTCTTACACTGGTACTCTCTCTCTCTCTCTCTTCTTCTTCTGTATCTCATCGATTCCCACTTCCACTTTCACCCTCCTTCTTCCTCCGACGGTGGCGGTGGCGGTGGCGTTTCACATCTCTTGTCTCTCTGATTATACCTTCACATATTTAATCATGAACGTTACTATAGATATGAGTTGGCTTTGAGCATTTTGTTTTTATGTGTTGTTATTCATTTGATTATGTAATCTCTTGTCTGATTGTTTGTTCTTTTAATTCGCAGATGGAGTCGGAATCAGAAAACAACAATGATGACAATCTTGGTCAAGAGATTGATAGAGAAGAAGATGGTCCACCTCCCTCTTCAGTTGGAGGAAAAAGAACCAAATCTCAGAGATCAAGTTCTGGTTTTGCAGTCAAACCGAGGAAAAGGCCAGCTCATAGAGCACCTGTGTGGAAGCATTTCGTTCAGCAAGAAGACAATCTGGCTTTAAGCAAGTGTAGATACTGTGGCCAACTGATTGGGTGCGACACAGTCAAAACTGGAACAAGTGCTATGACCAATCACATCAAAAGGTGCAAGTTATTCAAGATGTATGAGAGTGATAATCAGAAAGTGTTAGCTGGAGATAGCAGTGGTGTAATGACAGCAATCAAGTATGATAAATGGTTGTTTAGAAGATCAGTGAATGAGATGTTAGTGCTTTGTGAGCTGCCTTTTGCATTTGTGGAATCAGAGGGGTTTAGGAGATTTTGTGGAAACAATCTCCCCATGTACACGGTTCACTGCAGGAAGACAGCCACTACAGATTGTTATGCAATGTTTTTGCAAGAGAAAGCTAATTTGAAGGAGTTGTTTGGTAAGGAAAAACAGAGAGTCTCATTGACATCAGACATATGGGTAGCTACCACAACTTCTTGTAGTTACATGGTGGTGACAGCTCACTGGATTGATAAAGATTGGAGATTGCAGAAACGGATCATCTGGTTCAAGCCTGTCCTTGATCACAAGGGAGATACCATTGCATCACATTTGATTGGCTGCCTAGATGAATGGGGCATCAAGAAGGTCTTCACAGTCACTGTAGATAATGCAAAAGCAAATGAGAAAGCTTTACGGTTGTTCACAGAGGATTTGATTATGCGAGATCCTTATGCGTTAGTAAAAGGTGGTGAGTACCTTCACATGCGTTGCTGTGCTCATATTCTAAATTTGATAGTTAGAGATGGGTTAGCAAAAGCTAATCATAGTATAATGGCTATCAGAAATGCTATCAAGTATGTGAGGTCATCGGGTGACAGACTTAAGTCTTTTAAATCAAGGGTTGAGACAGGAAATGCAAGTAGAGGAAGCTTGTGCCTCGATGTTGTCACTAGGTGGAATTCCACCTATCTTATGCTCACAGCCGCAATCAAGTTTAGGGGTGCATTTGATAAGATGTTGGCTGAGGATAAATTGTATAATGAGTATTTCATGGAAAAGGATGAGGAAAATGGAGAGGCTGCTGGTGATGATGATGAGGATGCTGGCAAACGAATTGGTCCTCCGACTTTTGCTAGCTGGGAAGAAGTGCAAAGGTTATGTAAGTTTCTGAAAATCTTTTTCAATTGCACTCTATCCTTTTCAGCATCTAAATCAGTGACATCCTCTATTTGCTACAATGAGATTGTGACCATTGAGAGAAATTTGATCAATCTAAGCACCAACAGTGATACACTATTGAAGACAGAAGCTATGGCGATGAGGGCTAAATTTGAGAAGTATTGGGATGGTCTTATCAACATGAATCCGCTTGTGATTATTGCAAGTGTTTTTGATCCGAGGAACAAAATGCAATTTGCAAGTCTTTGTTTTGACAAGCTGTATGGGAAAGATAGCCTGGAAGCTAATCATCTTAGATCAGGGATTAGGGGTGTGATGAAAAAGCTATATGAGGAGTATGTGGTGAGGCTGAGCACCTCTTCTCAAGGTGATAGTGGTGCAACAAGAAGTGATCAAGGAGAAGCAGCCGATGTAAGTGCCTTGTTTGATTTGGCAGATGATGATGGTTATGAGAGGATGGACTCTTTGTACTCTGAGATGTTAGCAGAGACTGCAAATGAAGAAGCTAGTAGTGAACTTGACATTTACTTGCTTGAGAAACAAGTGCCAAGAACTACAAATGGTTTGGGATTGGATTATGATGTCTTAAGCTGGTGGAGGAAGAACAGTTCTAAATTCCCAATCTTATCAGAGTTAGCAAGAGATGTGCTTGCCATTCAGGTCTCCTCTGTGGCTTCAGAGTCTGCATTCAGCACCAGTGGTCGTATTTTGGACCCTTTCCGAAGTTGCTTGTCACCACACATGGTTGAATCATTGATTTGCACTCAACAATGGCTTAGAAATACCATTCATGAGGAGAAGTTAGCAAACTTGGTTCAAATGTTTGAAGAATTGGAGTTTCATGAGTCTTTAGGTAATCATTCTGTCTTTAAGTTTTTTTGGTTTTTACTATAGACTCAATTACATTTCATTTGCCTTGTGTAGGTTCACAGACTCATGCCCAATCATCAGTTGGCCCTTGAATTGGAGTTGGAAATTGAGGTACACTCGATCTTTTACTTTAGTCTTTCATTAACAAGTCAGTTTTGTTTTTTTCTTATTTTTCTGCCTAACAGACAAGGTGACGACAAACACATATGATCTTCAAGGTTTAAAGGCTTGTCTCTTTCTCTCTCTATTTTTGATTTTTGAACAACAAACTCTTTCTCTTTTGGCGTCAGGAGAACAATGACAACATACCAAATGCATCCATGCTCTATAGTAACTTAGGCGTAATGGATCATTGGTTTTTTGTCATTCCTTTCAGGTTAATTGTTTTTTGGAAGATCTTATGTATCTATTGTATTTCATTTATGTCAAGTTATTGAGTTGTTGTTGTATATTCATGATGAATGCTCTGAATTTGTAATAATTTTAATTTTCTTCTTTTTGGTAGAAAACCGACTAAACCGAATTACAAAAACCGACTAAACCGTTTCCGAACCGAACCGAACCGAATTATTAGTCGGTTCAATTCGGAATAGGTTTCAAATTCCGAATAAACCGAAAAACCGAAGAACCGAAACCGAATTAACCGTTCGGCTCAAAGTCGCAAGCCTAGTTTATTACATGAATTGCTTTGAAGTTTTGATCAGTCTCCTTAAATAGGCACGGAAAATAAGAAGCGAACAAGTCTTGGCGACGTTGAAGCCACAAAGTGTACCAATAAATATGGATTGGCGAGTTTAAAGAAGAAACAAAAAAACTACATTTTCATATATTTTTTTTTCTTCCATAAATCCACTTTTCAACTTAAGCAAATGATGTTTATCTCTAAATATTCCTCAAATAATGTTTTAAAATTGGAAAAAAATATGTCTTGACGACAAATTTTTGAAAGATAAAATAATCTCTTAAATTTCCATCTTCTTAGGATTATTTACCAAAAGTTAATGTTTAGAAAAGTAGTACTAGTCAACATGTAGTTGTTAAATATCTTTAAAGTTTTAAGTTTTAGTAATGGTAAATCTATTAGAAATAATTGGTCATAATAGTAAAACAACTACTAATTAATTTGTTCGGATACTACTAAAAACATATTGCTAATTTATAAGCCAAAATATACAAAAAAATAATAATATATTCTATGATAAATATGTTTTTTTTCTTTTTTTTTTTTTAGGGACGAGCAAAGAAGTAAGAACGCACGTTATGACCATGCTGCTCTAAAAAAGGATCTAATTCCTTTTCTAATGATGAAAAAATTATTATATGATTCCTTTTTCACCAACTAAAGAAAAATAAAAAAATGTCACGCTCCGGCAATTAAGGTATTTATCATCCTTAAAAGAGGTAGCAAATATATAGAACCGACAGAGCCGTAGACATTAGAAAGAGAGAGAGAGAGAGATAAAGAGAGATCTGATCCTTTGAAGAAACAACAAAAAAAAAAAGAAGAAGAATGGCATCGGCGGATGAAAAGGTGGTGGAAGAAAAGGCGTCCGTGATTTCAAGCTTGTTGGACAAAGCCAAAGGTTTCTTTGCGGAGAAGCTGGCGAATATCCCGACGCCGGAAGCCACCGTGGACGACGTTGATTTCAAAGGCGTTACACGTGAAGGAGTTGATTATCACGCCAAGGTCTCCGTCAAGAATCCTTACTCTCAATCCATCCCTATTTGCCAGATCTCTTACATCCTCAAGAGTGCCACAAGGTGATCTTCTCTTCTTTTTTTTTTCTTTCTTTTAATTTATAATTTCTGTACCGTCTGATCTACGTTAACTCTTCATCGGACGAACGAAATTTAGGAAGCAAAACATATATTTAAAGAAAAAGAAAATCCGGATTGTGCACTTGTTATTACACAGATCATGATATAATCCGTATACCGGATCTATAGCCTAAGGCTTCGAATAGAATTTGTGATTCTAAATTTTGAGAATTTTTACTTATAAATGTGCATGGTACTTTTCGTTAGGTGTATCCGATCTTTGTATTAATGAATCAAAATATGCATCCGATCTAATGTTTGATTATGAATTGATAAAAGTATTTGATATGTATATGGATTTCGTTGGTAAATTGTCTGCCTCGATATATACCGAAATGGCTAGATCTGATTTTCTTACTAATTGTATACGTTTCGCATTGTGCCGCATTAATACATATATCCATATACTAATTTCATTATCCATGTGCATCGATGATATCTAGCATTTATATGAATCCTAGGCTAATGTATATATTTACACATGTATACAAAATATTAAAATACTAATAACGTTACGCACACGTCAACGTCATGTGTAGGTGTAGCGTTTGTTTGTTCATCATGTGATGATTAATAATGTTTGTGGCATGCGTAGGACGATCGCGTCAGGCACAATACCGGACCCGGGCTCGTTGGTTGGGAGCGGCACGACGGTTCTGGACGTACCCGTTAAGGTGGCTTATAGCATAGCGGTTAGTCTGATGAAGGACATGTGTATGGACTGGGACATTGACTATCAACTCGACATTGGGCTGACCTTCGACATTCCTGTTGTTGGTGACATCACCATTCCTGTCTCTACTCAGGGAGAGATCAAGCTCCCCTCCCTTCGCGACTTCTTTTAATTTTATTTCAACTATAGTTTAATCATAATCTAATTTTCAATAACGTACGATCTATAAACATAAACGATCGGAGATAACATTTCTGGAATCCTTCTTTTCATGGTTGATTTTGTTATTGGATTGTTAAGGAATAAGGATTTTATTGGTTTTTTATGTATGTTGTGGATTATAACTTTGGTTAGCTGCTTCGTATAAAACTATGTTTCTTATTTTCATTATGTCGAGAGTTTGGACATCTGAGTAAAAGTAAGACTAAAACTACAAGTGCAAGAATACGGGTCTTTACAGGTCATAAGTTCGATTACCAACAACGGAAAAAACTAATTTAACATGCTTATTCAAACCATAATTTCTCAGTTATCCCATACAAAATGAATACTCGACTATTTTCCCCAAGTCACGGAGATTGATGTAAACTTCGATGAAAAATATTTCTCCTTCTGTTTCATATAAATTTCATTTTTATATATTTCACGTATATTAAGAAATCATTTAAACATATAAATATATCCCTCCTTAATATACTTCTAAATAAATTAAAATGACTAAATTCAGAGACTATTAACTTTAAACAAATGGTAAATCTGAAAATTAGTTACAAAAACTGCATTAAGAATATAAAACTATATTTTGCTAAACAAAAAGTCTTAATCTAAAATGATACTTTTTGTTAAACCAATGGACTATATAAACAAGAGAAAGAACGAATAAACAAAAGTTTGAGTTAAGAGAGCAAATAGGCAAAGGGGGACCATGAATGAATGTAGGTTGTCTCCAGCTAACCATAATTGAGAAAGATTAGTTAGGAGCAAACTGATCTTAATCCACTTAAACTAACTAAAGTAATGCATTTAGTGTTACAAATCCAAATTATCTGTCTATATTCTTTCAAATTATTGAACTAGAAAACAGCTGTTTAGATAATTGTGGAAGACTCAAACACAAAGTTGTATCTTGTATACATTCAAAATACAGTAAAACCAAAACAATGTACATAAATTGATGAACATTAACTCTAATTATCTAAAGTAGTTTTCAAGGGGAGAACGATATAATACGTTTTACTCCCACTTTTTCCTTTCATCTTTCTCGAAAGAATCCTCGGACGTTGACGCAAAAGTCAAAACAGTGTAATGAGCTGGCGAATCTTTATTGGCGCATTCGGCATCCCCACCGATACGCAGCTTCTACTTTTCTTCCACCAATATGACCGTTAAAATCAGACTCAATTTAATACCATTCCCATTTTCCACTGCAATAATTGACCCTAATTGTGTTAGTGGTTAGGACAATCACATTTATTTTTTCGTTTTCTTTTAAAGAATTGATTGCACATGAAACACAGGACATATAAAATATAAAATTCAACATTCTCCATCACTAAAGTTTGGTTTATATAAATCACATAAGCTAGAGGTAATTAATCAGATAAAAAGACCCAAAAAACACACCATGACAGATTCCGAACATGTTCGTCCGCTAGCTCCGGCGACCATACTTCCGGTGAGCGACGAATCCGCCTCCAACATCAAGAACACTCGTCGTCGCAAAAATCGAATCAAATGCTTAATCTGCGTCATTGCAACATCTATAATTCTTATCACGATCGTGTTGACTTTAGTTTTCACGGTGTTCAGAGTCAAAGACCCGATCATAAAAATGAACGGCGTAATGGTCAACGGCCTAGATTCAGTCACGGGGATTAATCAGGTCCAACTGTTGGGGACAAACATCTCAATGATCGTTGACGTGTCGGTCAAGAATCCAAATATGGCGTCGTTTAAGTACTCCAACACCACGACGGATATATATTACAAAGGAACGTTGGTGGGTGAAGCGCATGGGCTACCGGGGAAGGCGAGACCGCATCGAACTTCGAGGATGAACTTGACGGTTGATATTATGATTGATCGGATATTATCAGATCCGGGTTTGGGTCGAGAATTAACTAGGTCGGGTCTTGTGAACATGTGGAGTTACACTAGGGTTGGTGGTAAGGTAAAGATTTTGGGGATCGTGAAGAAGCATGTGACCGTTAAGATGAATTGCACGATGGCTGTGAACATTACGGGCCAGGCGATTCAAGATGTCGATTGCAAGAAAAAAATCGATCTTTGAGGTATACGTTATAGGATCGATCGATTAACTTTTTTTTTTCTTCTAATGTTTTGTTTTGTTTTTCAACAACGTGAGATATGCGGATTAGAATCTTCCATGACAGCAGTAGCACCAACACAAAATACTATTTACATGTTCTAGTTGCTTTAAATTATTCTGTTTTTTTTAAAAATTAAAAAAATTGGGTCATTTTATTTTTAGCACGATGATAGACTTGTTTCTTTATCTTTTCTTCTTTTTACAAAAATTTTTGTACAGTTTATCGGATTTTGAATGGAGTGAACATAAAGTCTAAGTTAAATATATATATCAACGTTCCAAAAAAATGACCCGACGTATTAAAAATTTTGGTTCGTAGTTGTACGCCTTGGTTAACTGGTTATATATATATATATATATATATATATATATATATATATATGTATATATATTTAAAAAAAAATCTGGTTAATCAGACTAAGTGGTCGATTTAAAAATTATTCGTGTGGTATATTTTATAATCAATCATTCTGTCTTTTAGCATTTTCACATACAATTTTGCTAATTTAACTATATCCCATTGTTTGCTCTAATCTTGTCTGATCTTCATGATTAGTTACATGCTCTTAATCGTTTATTTGCCAGTCGACCATTAGCAGTTTTTGTTAAACCTTACAGGACCTCAGGTCTTTAATTAGTACGAACCCCAAGAGCCAAGAGCGGTTAGTAAAATGGCAGTGAGAAGCCTTGAATTACTCAAATCGAACCAAAACCAAAAGTCCAAAACGAATATCAATGAAACATGACAACGAATAAAATATTTTCAAAGAGGACCCATCAACTACTTTCTCTGTTATACTAAAATTGATGTTGTGAGTTTTTTTGTTGTTCCATAAAATTTGATATGTGGCCATAGAAAGAAGATAAATAAAATTAATATTATTAAACAAATAAAATAGTAATTAATGTAGGGATTATTAGGGATTTTGCCTTTTTTTATAATGGCATTTATGGATTTTGCTCTTTTTTAAATAATTTATGGATTTTGCCATTTTTTAACATTTAAAAATATACGTATTTATGATTTTTTTTTGCAAAAATACGTACATTATACCAAATACTAAACCCTAAGAACAACTGGAACCGACTAAACCCAAACATAACGAATGAAACACATGTTAAATCATATTTTTGGAGCCTAAAAAAGGACAAATCCATAAATTATTCAAAAAAAACAAAATCCATAAATGCCATTATAAAAAATGGCAAAATCTATAATTAATTCATTAATGTATAAAAGTTATTTTTTTTTTAATTTGTGTGCAAAATACACAATATCAAATTTCTTATGGACAGAAGGAGTAGGAAATTGACAAATATTGTTAAACAGTCGATGTTACATGGCTCGAACACATTTTATACAATAATAAAAAAATACAAATTAAAACAAGGAAATATAATATTCCTTGGGGTTGGGCCACTAAATTAATAAAACCTAACTTACTAATAAATGCAAATTTCAGTTTCCAAACAATATTAAATGCATCAGCTGCAATTCCCACCCACCTCTTCTTTCTCTTCTCCTAACTAAATTAATTAAAATTAAATTTTCAAAAAAATAAAAAAATAAAAATCTCTATCACTCTCTTCTCTCTCTCTCTCCCACATGGACCCAGACTTCTTCTTTACCATCAGATGTCAACAGTCGCCTCCTCCGCCTCCGTCTTCCTAGTCCACCCTCCTTTTCCACCGTCGCCACCGCACGGTGGTAACCACTCTTACCTCACAACTCTAGGCTTTGGCTACTCCATAGCCATAGCTCTCGGTTTCCTCGTCCTTCTCTCAACCGTCCTTTTATCCTCATACATCTGTTGCCGTGACTCTCGGCGCCGCACAACCGCCGTGGAATCCGCAGGAGATCATGGCGGAAGTGTAATCCTTCCTCGCATAATCTTCGTCGCTGAAGAAGACAATGAAGATCTCGAAGCAGGTGATGTCGTCGTGGGACTCGATCAAGCCGTCATCAACTCTTACCCTAAGTTCCACTTTTCGAAGGATTCCTCCGCGGCTTCCTCTGATGGCTTTGGTGGCGGAGGAGATACGACGTGTTCGATCTGTTTGTGTGAGTATAAAGAAGCGGAGATGCTGAGGATGATGCCCGAGTGTAAACACTACTTCCACTTGTGTTGTCTTGATGCGTGGCTAAAACTCAACGGATCTTGTCCTGTTTGTCGGAACTCGCCGCTTCCGACGCCGACATCAACGCCTCTGTCAACACCTTTGTCGGAAGTTGTGCCTCTTTCGCAGTACGCCGCCGATCGGAGGAGAGCGAGAAGATGATATTATTATTACACAGATCCATTCGCCTAATTAATTAGGGTAATTCCTAGTATTATTTTTGCTCCGTTTCATCACAACGTTCCTGATTCAGTGATTTGTAATTAAAAATCCGTCAAAAGTGGAGTTTGCCATTAATATCATCGAAATGAAATCCAGTTTGAATCATCTACTTACCTCACAAAATTTATCCTTTTCTATTGACGTTTTTGAACTTTTTTTGTTTCCCCTATCAATATGAGCGGTTGAAAATAAAATACGCGGTCGTGTTTTGTAACTTAAATAAAAGCGTTTGAGTTTGAACAAGGCAACTTACTTTTTGAGTTCTTTTGTTGGTCAAGGGTCAGAAACTAACTTTAGTTAAATATTGGATTTGTTGAATGTCGGAAATAG
Source organism: Arabidopsis lyrata subsp. lyrata (assembly GCF_000004255.2). NCBI lineage: Eukaryota > Viridiplantae > Streptophyta > Magnoliopsida > Brassicales > Brassicaceae > Arabidopsis > Arabidopsis lyrata. The sequence goes on from NW_003302552.1 coordinate 22,414,921, forward strand.
ATGTTTCTAAAGTTGGGAACAAAAAGAGTTAAGGTTGTATACTTTTTTATTTTATCGGGAGTACAGACGTTGATGAATTTACCATCGTAAACTCGTAGGTTCAAATGTTGGTCGAGTTAAAGTGTAGTCTATCACATTTTGTGATTTTTTTTGTCAAACTAACCGATGGCAACATATTATACAGTAGAAGCGTTGCCTTCAAGCAATTCTGCATATCTACGTGATCTGAAGTTTCTTGTGGTTCGATAATAGCCGAATTTTTTTTTTTCCGTAAGGCGCACGTTAGTCACACAAATCATAAGAAGGTTGGGGGTAGTGTGAACATTATATTTATACATTTGAAAATTTTGGTTAGTCATAATGAAATGTGAATGTGTTATTTGACTTAGACTAGTCCACGAATTCCCTTTTTCCTACACGGCACCATCTTGTGGTATAGTTGTTGGAGCTTAGTGGTAAGATGTCTTTGTAATTAAGTAATTAACCTCGCTTTAATTTAGATTTATTCTCTTTCTAACTACTTAAAATACATAAGATGTATATCACCTAGGGAATGTAATAGACATTAGCATTGCTACATTACATGTGAATAATAAAGTAGTAGTAGTAGATTAATAGGTTAAAATCTAAGTAATTTGACCAAAGCCGCTTAGTGAAAGAGAGAGTTACGTCGTGAGCCTATACGATATTGGACACGTGTCGTGAATCTAACCGTGGTGTCGGTTACTTAATGAAAAGGTATGACGCACCATCAGCGTTTTCTTCCTTTTCGTTGCCTACACGTTTCGAGGCTCTGCTTCACCGTCAATTAACGTCCGTTTTCTCCCTTTTCGTCGTCAAAATACTAACGCCGTTAAAAACCCTATTTCAAAATGAACTCTGAACCACGACGTTCGGTTCCCGAACCTCAGGCTCGTGGTTATAAAGCCTCGTGTAAAACCTATTATTTGCCTTTGCTTATTCCTCCTCTCCTTCTCACGTTTGGATATTTTGTGTTGAATTTTGGAAATCGGAGAAATTGAATTTGAAAAATCAATGGCGGAAGAAATTGAGAAATCTGTGCCGGCGGAGGAATCTCTGATGGAGAAGATCGCTGAGAAGATTCACCATCACGATTCGTCGTCATCGTCTGAATCCGAGTACGAGAAACCTGATTCGCCTTCCGCTGTGAAGGCGAAGATCTATCGTCTGTTTGGCAGAGAGAAGCCTGTTCACAAGGTTCTCGGTGGTGGAAAGCGTAAGGGTTTTATCTTAATTTAATCTCTCTTTTCTTTGTTTTTATGTCTTTTGTGTGATGCTTGATCTGCAATGTTAGGGTGTAGTTACTCGTATAAGATCGATTGGTGATGATATGATGCAAACATGTTTACATAATTTGTCATACCTGCATTTTCTTGTGAATCGATCCTTTCCAGTCCATAAGAAGACTTGAACTTTAGGGATAATGTATTTGGAATTGACTTGGTTGATTAGATAATAGACATTTATGTTTCTCTTATGTTACTGTTTGCTACACCTTTTTGATATGAATGCAATAAATTGGCTTTATTGGTTTATCTATCTCATGTCATTGGCCTTATTTCTCTTTTCTCAATGACTTTTTGCAGCTGCTGATGTGTTCTTGTGGAGGGATAAAAAACTCTCAGCTGCTGTTCTTGGTGTCGCAACTGCCATTTGGGTTCTGTTCGAGCTGGTTGAGTATCATTTGTTGAGTCTTTTGTGTCACATTTCGATACTCGCTCTTGGAGGCCTCTTTTTATGGTCCAATGTTCACACATTTATCAACAAGTAAGATTCAGACCCTTGATCATGTTAAGCCCTAGATGTTTGTTATTTCTCTGGTTTAAATGGTCTTAAAGCCTTTTTTCATTTTTGCAGGGCTTCACCACAAATTCCAGAAATCCATGTTCCCGAGGAGGCTTTCCTTGTGATTGCTTCTTCTCTGAGAAACGAACTAAACCAAGCTTTTGTTATTCTACGAAGCATTGCTTTAGGAAGGGACCTAAAAAAATTCCTAATGGTATGCTCAATCTTTGTTACTGACATTTTGCTGTGTTTAGTTACATTTTCAACCTTTCTCTGTTGAATCGTGTATATTCACCACTTAGACGGAACATAATATCTTAAGTATCTTCTAGCAACAATGTGTCCAGTTACAGTATGCTAGCCCATTAAGACCGTGCAAGTAACTCATTGTTCCTGAATCTGATGACGAGATTTGTCATGTCAGGTTGTCGTTGGTCTATGGATCATCTCGGTCGTGGGCAATTGGTGCAATTTCCTGACTTTGGTGTACTTCTGCTTCGTGATATTGCACACAGTGCCAATGTTGTATGAGAAACACGAGGACAAGGTTGATCCATTGGCAGAGAAAGCATTGAAGGAGTTGCAGAAACAGTACGTGGTTTTTGATGAAAAGGTTCTCTCTAAGATTCCTATTGCTTCTCTCAAGGCAAAGGCAAAGTTGGGTTAAAGAGAGACGTCTATGGTTTTCTTTTTGCATTTTTTGATCATGTGAAATTGGTTGGCACTTGCAGAGTTTTACCGCTAATGGCCCAAAATGTCCTTTTTAAGTTTTTTTTTTTATATCACATTTTGACTACAATTGTTTTTTTCAAATACTATTTTCTTTCCAGCTATGTATGGAGAATTCTTGAGCTCATGAAACGTGAGACATGGTTTTGTTTTGGACTTTCCACATATATAGAAGATATGGAAAAGTAAGAAAATAATGAATTATTTTGTTGGAGTAAAAGTTCATGACAGAATAGAAAAGTAATTATTATTTCCACTCGAAGTCTTCCTCTGTGTCCAACATTTTTCCCCAAAGAGATACATCACGGGAAAAACAGTTTGATTTGTTTTTTTTTTTTTTTTTTCATTTTTTCCAAATGAATGGTATAAAAAAAGAATCAATGGAATATAGTTGTGAGAGAGATAATTACAACACAAGAAGCAAGAGATTCGGATTATAGATTCCTACAAAACGTGTATAAAAAGTATATACCAAACCCAGTCAAGTGAGTAATCTGGAGAGCCTGTTATTACTATCTGATGATGTAAGAGGCACCGTTGAAAACTCCGAATCAGATTGTTCATACATTGGTCTCTGCGTAGAAGAAACAGTAGCCTTCTCTTGCTCTTTGTTTGCTGCATCTTCTGCTTCTCTTCTCTCTCGCTCTTCCGCGTCTTTAAGTAGAAAGTCGACCCACATGTCTGCGAAAGACTGAGCCAAACAAAATAGACAGGAAAATCAATCAAATGTTCTTATTCAATCCTCAAGAGTTTTTTTTTTTTTTTTTTTGAAGCTATTGATACCTGATTATCTGACGCAATATTTGGATGAGAATCCGGTGTACCACCACCACCACCACCGCCTAAGATGCCACCGACTAAGCGACCCGGGAAGCCCAATACACCTCTAACAACACCTTTACCTGCAGCTCCTTGCTGTGCCAATCCTATTCGCTGTTTGTCTTCCTCTGAGAATCCAAGCATTCGAACCATTAGCTCCAACACCTACACAGATGAGAGAAGGATAAGCTTACGGCCATTTTGCATAAGCTATATGTGCTAAAATTTATAATAAAGTGTTTTCCTCTACAATTTTTATTGTTCTTCTAATTCCACAAATCTTACCTCTCTGCTGTGATTCCTTTGGAAGTACGTAACCAGTAACTTGATAACAATACGCCTGAAGAAACAATATGATAAGATGATCACAATCTGAAGAAACATGGAACAATATGTACATAAAAGTCATTGACCCACCTATCAACAAGAAAATCGGAGTCCATTGACATTCTATTGAGCCTAGTCATGCTCTGCTCAAGAACACGCTTTACTTTTGCATTGTCTTCTTCAACCTTGCTTACTCTGTTTTTCCATTCTGCTGCAACATTTTCTGCGTGCAACAGCTTCGATGTGATTTCCTCCTTTTCTTTCTTTGATGACTCTACCCGTTCATCAACATCCTTAAGAGACAGAAAAATAGCATAAACGGAAATCCATATGGCATATCAGGTAGTTGACAAAGCAAAAAATTAGAGAGTTTACTTTCAAACGAGCTGAGAGTTTCATTGCCTCTTCTTTAGCCACTGCAAGCTCTCGTTCAAAATGTTCCTACAACATTATAAGAACAGGAATACATAAATCAAGGTTACACTTACACCTTAAAAGGGGAAAACAACTTTCACAATTAATACAAACCTTAGCTTCAATTTCAGCGTAGTACTGGCCAAGAGCAGTTTGAAGATTTAAAAGTTCCACATTTTTGGAGTCTATTGTTCTCAAACAATTCGCAAGCTTTTGATTCAAGTCTTCAATTATACCCTTGGACTTCCGGATTTCAAGGTCGTTGCTCGACTTTATTTCCTCCTGATTAACCATTGTCTGCCTAAGAGCTTTTTCTAAACCTAGTATCTGAGACCTCTGATATTCATTCATCTGGCGAAGTTCTTCAATCAATCTACTATCTTCATCCATTTTCTCAGACTCCTCAGATTCCTGTCAGAATTTATCAAGAAAAGATTTATAGACTTTTGTTCACAGATACCAAGAAAACATTATCAACAACTCACAAGTAATTCATTACAACGTAAAAGTTACAATTAGAGGATAATCAATAAACTTGGCGAAATTATTGCAAATTTTCAGGTAATATAAAATAAACATAGCTGGGAGCTGAATAACCTCATTAGCATATAGTAATTAGTAAGTAGGAAATTAGCTTTAGGATAAATAACCTTTTCTAACAGGTGTTGTTTGAGCCGCTTTAGTTCTTGCCGTGCCTTATCCTTTTCTCTTCGTGCTTCCTCCAACTCCTTTTCTAGCCTCTGCAAAGATTTCTCCATATCTTCTTTCCCAGGGAAGCTTTCGGGCTTTTCCTAATTATAAATGAGGAAAAGCAGAAGGGACAATAAATAAATGCTTGCCCCATAAATTTTCGCATAGAAACAATGTTTCTTTTGTTTAAAGGGCTAACTGAATCAAAAGTTAGCATTAAAGAACCTTGTCCAAACTACTACGATGTCTACTAAGAGCCTCTGTTCCCTCTGGGAAGAGTTTCCTACTTGTTGACATCTGGCTTGCTTCCAAAGCAGCCTCTAATTCACTTCGTTTCAACTACACAACAGAAAGAAATGTAGATCAGTTTCAGAGTCCAAAGCTCAGAGGAAACTAAAAATGAAAAATTCCTTGCTAAGAAAATAAAAAGTTTTACGACCTTAAGCTCATTATTTTCTTTCTCCAGAGCTTTGTTAATCTCTTTTAGATTTTCTATGGAAATTCCAACACGCTGCTCCCCACAATTCAACTTCATCTGCAGTTGTTTGATTTCAGCCAATTTTGCATCCAGTTCATGACGTAATTTGTTACTCTCCATGAGTGTCTGCATACAGTTGAAATAAATATCTAATCATTAAACAGATTATAGTACTGTAATGTAAAAATGGTGATACCTAAGCAACAATTTTTTTTTTAAGTTCATAAAGATTAAATACTTACTTTTTCCTTATCTAACCTCAGAGACTGGAGTTCCTCCTTGAAAGAGTCATTTTGTTTCCGCTCCCCTAATTAAAGCAAGGTGAATGAGAGAATAACAGATAAGAAAGATATAAAGAATCAGCCAAGCTACTAGTGTTACTATATACCCTGTAGTGAAATCTGCAGATTTGCTGATTTTTCTCGCTCTTTCTCAAGTTCTCTAGCCTGAGCAGATGCCATTGACCTGGTTCTCTCTTCCAGCATATCTGCAAACTCCTAAAAGGCATTCAGATTGTCGTTTAGAGTTCTGCGTTCAGCAAAAAGCACACACCAGAGTAATTTATTGGACTCTCATTACAGAGAATAAGGTCATTTACGTATCTAACTAAATTTTGAAGATTTGGTTCTGAAACTCTGATACAAAATAATAGATATATCTAACAATTAACAAACAAACATAGCTTTTATTTGTTTTAGAAATGGCACATTACACAAGAGAAATACCTTTTCTTTTTTATGCGACTCGGAATCATTCTCTGTCCCGTTTTGTTTTGAGGCAATGCCATTGTACATTTGGTTTCGGCTTTTCCAATTAGTCGGGGATTTTTGTGACCTGTTGGGTGAATGATCACCGTTTCCCTACAAAAGACAATTAGTTAGTCTAATGATTTAAGGTGAGAAGCATCGGTTGCATCAAAATACAATATACCATACACTACGCGGTCACACATTACAACTACATAAGATGTAGCATTCTTCCTGAATAAGAAACAGCAAGTAATAAGCTGTATCTACCATTCTACCTTGATAGCATTATTGTTTGATGCCCTGGAAAGATCCATTCTAGACTCTTTAGGAGCAGCATTAGTTGAAGTCAAATTCTGTTTCAACGAGCCATTCTCCTGGTTCAATCTGGAAATCTGATCCTGTAACCAAGTGGCTTCTGTGTGAGAAAAGAGCAGGAAACCAATGTATGACAATACTCTTGATCATTCTTTACCTCTTTTTCTTTTAAAAGAGCCGCATAATTTACTGAAAGAGCTTTGATTTCTGCTTCTGATTCTTGAAGCTTGTTGATCTCTGCTTTATATCTCTCAATCTACAAAATTGAGCATAAATAATAAATAACTACATTTCTCAGAGTTTTAACACACAAACTAAGACTTCTGATTAAAGCAACATTCCAGTAACTGGAAGAAGATGATTCAAGAATGAGCAAGAAGAAGAAGAAGAAGAGAAATACCTCATGATTAACAGGCGATTCGACACCATTGGCCATTGGAGACCTCGATACAGACCTCGAATACCTAAATCCATTAGAATTCCTCCGATCAGAGTCTAAGAAATCACCGCCGCCATTGGTGGACCCATAAATGGTGAGATCTTCATCATCATCTTCGTCGTCGTCGTGCACATCGTGGGCGATCTTGTTCAAATTCTCCTTCAAATTGGCAACCGAACTCCACATAGCTCAACTCGTAAGAAAACGGACAGAGTCAGAGAATCCTACTCCGAGAATTTATCAAAGGGACAAGAATCTTCCTCTGTAAGATTATTATCGCGCAGGTAGATCCGATCCGAGAAGGTGGATTTTCATGATTTCAGTTGTCGGGTCAACTTGTCGGACGGGTCGGGTCATCAAGTCATTTAGATTTTACAATCAAGGCCCAATATATTATTAATGAGCCGTACCTTAAATCCTAATGGGCCTAATCCACATCCGTTGATTTTATAATTCCATGCTCTTAACGGCTACGATACAATCTCATTAGCCCTAATATTCAGCTCAAACACTTCACACTTCACACTTCAAACACTTCATACAATCTCATTAGCCCTAATATTCAGCTCAAGTCGTTTCTATTAGCAGTTGTCATAAGAAAATAAATACTTCTTTGGAACTGAAAACCCTTAAAAATCCACAGAAGAAGTAGAGAGAATCAATCACCGACCATGGTTTTCGCTTGGTGCGGGTCAGCATCTAAGTTTGCTTCCTTCCGTTTGTGGTCGAGTCCGATCTATCTCCGCCGTCGTGAACCGCTCGAATCTAGCTCGCAACTCATCTCCGCTGCATCCCTTGGTCTCTCGTGGCTGTCTTTACTCAACGGCTATTGATCGGCAGAGCTCCAACCAAATTAAATGCTTCTCCGATTGATTGACTCCGAGATCGATCTATTCTGCTTTGCAATTTCATGATCTCGATTTTGTAAATACTCGTGCATTTTGCTTTAGTTCCTAAACTAGTAGGAAAATCATGTTTGTTTTTGCTGATTATAATAATGGTTTACGTTGCAATAAAAATAGCTAATTAAGTTGACATATAATTATTATTCTTCTTCCCGGATGATGAGCCGACTCCAGGAATAAACCCGTACACAATTGAAGATAATGGAGGTAAGACTGTGAAATTGACTAGAGACTATCAAGGGGAACATATTATAGTTGTAGCAGGCATGCCCTATGATTATGAAGATTTTGGATTTGTTTTTCCACTAACTGTGAATTATACCAAGAAGATCAGTGGACTCCGCCTCAAGTTTAATTAGGTGCACGGTTATTGATCATGGTTCTTCCATGCCTGATGATTAATTGATCGGGGGAATTATTGGGAGGATCAACGGCTGTGTGATTTGTTGTCTGATTCCAAGTAAGCTTTGTGAATCAAAATCCATGTAATAACTGCAAATTAGTGTAAGGTTGTACATATAGATAGGCATGATCCAAGAAAGGTTATAATGTTGTTTTTTTCTTTCATGGCCTTTTGCAGAAACAAGGATTACAGACACAGTTATTTGTGTGCAATATTTGATTACAGCGCAAAATTTTCCTTGTACAACTACATGACCACGGACACCCGAAAGTACGTGTTATGGTTGAAAGATGTGAAGAAGTTTTTGGAGGAATGAAAGGTTAATTTCGACGATAAGAAAAAATTTCACATGTGTTTAAGCATTTTACACAATCTTTTTGAGAATTAATATATGGTAATGGCTTTCAAGTTCAGATGCGAGTTTGGTATTCACTTTTTATTTCCCAGTGCCCATCCAAAGATAAATCGACGAGTAGAATCATGGCAGAACCCATCACTAGAGCTTTTACTAAGTAGTCATGACATTAACCTATGCTTTCACTAAGTAGTAGTAAAACTTCCGAGTTCTTGAAAATGTTCAAAATCGATTGTGAATTCTCCATGACCTATGTACATTGTACAACCAGAAAATCGATATCAACATGTATTAGTGACATCTTTCATTGTATAAACCACCAAGAATTTGGCTTATGGTATATCTCTCACATACAAATTTGAATTAGAACACACATCAAATAAGAACTTTTTTCAAGATTTACACTAGTTGCAATATTTAAGGTTGCATAATATCAAACACACAAACATATACACACAAAAAAACAAAGCCTATGTCCAAAAAGTTGGATTTAGCTTCTACCAAAAAAACGAAAAAAGCAAATGATTTTCATGATTTCATGATTTCAGTTGGTGGGTCAACTTATCGGACGGGTCGGGTCATCGGTGGTTCTATTAAAGTATTAACTCACTCAGGTTAATAATACAGGTTAATAATTAAAGGCCCAATATAGGCCTCACTCACAAAAAGATGGGCCGAATCCACATCCGTTGATTTATAATTCTAACGGCTATGATACGTCGCATTAACCCTAATAATACATGCCCTATATAAAGTAAACTTATCTAAAGTTACTTCAACATACATTGCTCTCAATCTAGGGTTTATAGCTCATCTTCTTCCTCGCCTTTACTGCGATTTTACTTAGCTTTCAAATTCGTCTTGTATTTTTTATCTTTGATTATCGTGTTGGTTTTTATCTGTATCGAGTGATGCGATGAAGAGTTAATATCGGAAAATATAACAGATCGTGGGGCGAATCTCGTCTCACGAGTTGATGTCCGATTTTATTATGGTTCGTATTCGCTGAGCATCGAATTCGTTATCGCATATTTAGAAATTACGTAACGAAGGACCTATGGGTGAAACGCTTTAATCAATGCGTATTCAAGCCAAGTTTACCTTCGGAAATTCAAATCGGAGATTGGTGGATTTATCCGAGATCTATGGTTTCAATTCCAGATTTCGGTTTTTCATCCCTTATGGATTTAGTTTTCGATTAGATTCTGTTGGTATTAAAATGTGAAATAGAAGAAAAGCGAAGGACCCAGCAGGGAAGCGAGTAAACTCATGAAATGAGGCTTCTCTAACAATTTATTTAACCTTCGTAGATTGAGTCTCCAAGAGCTCTTTGATGATCTATCTTCTTGTGGATTGTCTTGTGTTTTTGGTGTATACTTGTTTGATATGAAATTTCTTTGTTGCTTTTGTTAAAAAAGCAGAGATTGTGTGTATCGGCTTAGTGCCATCTAATGCGCTTTGTACGAAAGATTTCTCTGCGAAATCAATTTGGGGCAGATGGGCAGTTGTGATTCATTGTTAATTGAATAGCTCAACAATCATCTTCCCCACAATTCTTTTTATTTAATTCTTTCACGAGATCTGTAACAATTTCATTATTACTCACATCGACGGGAATAACTGAGTTAATAATGTTAACGCTTATCAATGAAACGAGGAAGTTTATGTATGGTTAATCGATCAATTACTGGGAACTGTTGAAAACAATGAAAAGCAAAGATGTGTGTGTATCGGCTAAGTGCGTTTAAATGCACTTTTCACGAAAGAATTCTTTGCAATATCAATTTGGGGCAGATGGGCAGTTGTGATTCATCGTCAATTGAATAGCTTAACAATCATCTTCCCCACATTTTATTAATCTGAACAAAAAAATGGCTTAACTAAATCGACGGGACAGCTAAATCTATAAGGCAAAAAAAAAAAAAAAAACGTTATCAGACGTTTTTGATGTTCTACAATGGATTACTTACCAGATGGTCTAAATCGAAAATTAACATGATTCAAAAACACATTGAAATTATATTGGTGGAAATTCTGGTGACAAATGACGTATTTAAAATGTGAACTTCAACATATGGCCATATGGGGAAACATGATTAGGTTAATCCCTGTAAGAATGACATTGCAAGTGAGGACTACTAAGATATTGCTCAAGTAGTGTTCTGTTTATAATTATTAATCACTTTGTGAACTGTTTCTGTTTCAAAACAGAGACAAATGACCAAATCACATGATCTTGAGTGGTGCTGGCTGAAACCTGTATCCTAAATTCCCAACAGCTACTAACTAAGATCTCTCTTGGAAGTATTAAGAAGACAAGAAGCCCAAATCTCATTAGCTGGTGGCGACGGCTGGACCCAGTGACCAGGAATCCGGCTGTTATATAAAAATCAACACCTTTTCTTAAGAGCCAAACATCAAAATCTTGTCTAAACTATGAAATATTACTTTGATAACTTACCTTCCTCCGGGACTCAGATATGCATCCCATTCTCTTCTGATCTGTATTTTTAAACGATAAACCAGCTGAATAACTTCTTTAAATAAGAGATAAAAGTGATGGGGATTTCAAATAAAAACACACCTCAATAAGTTTACCCATGTCGAAATTGCTTCCGTAGTAGTAGTGATAGAACTCGACTGGTAAATTCGATATATTGTCGCAACCATTTTTAGGAGCTTTCATTGTCTTTTCACAAGAAGCTGCAATATTATTGCTATCTTTATCTGTGTCTTTGTTGGTTTTGTTACTGGCAGTGAGAGTAGTGTCCTCCTCAGAGGCAATGACATTCTCTTCGGTCTCTGTGTTGATTAGGGACTGAGCTTGGGTTTCCTCTTGCTCCACCGCAGCTCGAACACTTTCGAAAAACTTGTCATCTTCTTCAGGAAGGAAATGCCCTGCATAGTGTCCATATAACCCATTTACTTTAGACAGACTCTGGTATCAGAACGCATTGAACTACTTCAGATTATTGACATACCTTGCTTCTTTAGTTTTTCAATTCTTATGGAACGTAACTCTTGCATTTCCTCAACAATTAGGGCTAGTTCAAGCTGAAATATTGAAACCAAGAGATTGTTTGAGAAAAGCGAACCGGAAATAAATACTCAAAAAGGAATTACACATTATAATGTCTGAGATGGCTTTAGAAGTCTCACCTCGGGTTCTAGTCTCCTTCGCTCTCGTTTCGCCTTGATCTTCTCAATAGCCTTCATCTCGTCGACCTGAAACAGATAGACCCCGTTAGATACCGAAAGGAGGAACATATATTATTGCTTTACCGCTTATGAATTCCACACCAGTAATATTACCTTTCTATTTGCCATGTCCTTGGCCATTTCTTTTTCCCTCCATTCATCGGCCTCTCGATCAGCTTGTTCAAATCTTTCAGGCTCCTGAAACCATTTAAACAGGATGATAGAGTTAAGAACTCAACTAGTGCAATATAAGATAAATAGAGCATACAAATCCACCTTAGCACGCATCTCAGCAACACACCGTCTCTTTCGCTTCTTCCACAGTTTGTTCCTTTTCGATTTCTTCATTTTGCAAGTCAATCTTATTGCTGCAGATTTCTCTTCCCATGGACTATTCTCATCAACAACAAACCTAAAAGGCTCAAGCTGTGATCTCAAGGTAGACATCAAGGAGTTAGCAGCTTCCACTGAAAGCATCTCCTGCTGTCCCAAATCCATCTTCATAGCTTCTAGATATCTCAAACACTCTACTCCTGAACCTTGTTCTACAATTTCCGCTGAACCTTTAGCATATTTGATCATCTTCAATGCTTCCAGTTCCTTCTCCCTACATATACCCCAACTTATAAGAATTCACCAACAGTGAACTAGATTGTAATTCACTATCTATATCTATACCCTAAAATCGAAACTCCGATACTCAATCGATTCATTAACACAAAAATAAAATTTCATGTGGCCTTACACTGATTTAGCCAGGTTAAGCGTATCTTGGAGTTGTTTGAGCTGATCAGTTATGTTCTTTGGAGTCCAAAACATACCACAACGAGGCGGGTCCGGAGGTAACATCGGAGCCCAGTGGAACGGAGGATTTGGAGGCTGAAAATTCGCCGGATTCATCTCGCAGAGTCTCTTACCAGAAAACCCTAAAGCTCCACAACCTAATGTGAGAGCAACGAAGATAAAAATGAATTAGAAGGTAGCTAATAGATGATAAATCATTACGAAGGTGCAAATTGATAATCGTGAGATTGAGACTTACATTTAAAATAATTTCTACGGAGGAGACATCGGCGAGATCCGACGCCGGCAAAAGCATAACGAAGAGCGCGCGAGGTAGAGAAGATGCTTATGAAATAATTGGGCTTTTAAATTGATACTTTTAGGCCCATTTTAAAATATAAGCCCATTCAGAAGTTTTGAATCCGCCTAAGTTCACTGAATCGACAAAAATCTGCTAAGACAAATTTTCAAAGTTAAGAACTAAAACGTACGTTACCACTTTTTTCTGCTTTTGTGATTTTATTCTCTGTTATTGACGACTTTGACGTTGATTTTGAGGATACTCTTAGGGGGTGTTATTGGTTTGAGATTTAGAAAGACTTTTAATGAGTTTAAAAGTTATGTAGAATATGTTGTTATTCAATCAAGACTTTTAAAAACTCTATTACAATTTGGTGTTATTGGTTTGAGATTTATAAAAAGTAATCTAAAATCTTTATAAATCTAGTGTTATTGGATTAAGAGTTTTATAGAGTCATTAAAAGTTTTGTGTTATTCAATTAAAACAAAAGAATCTTGGATTGTTGATAAATTAAAATATTATGTTATTGGTTTAGGATTTTATATAATTTTCTTCATAAAAAAAGTCATGAAAACTCCCCCATAAAATAGAGAGATTGTGAATAGAGTCCATGACTTTGTATGTGTCAGCAATCTTTGACACCGGAATCGTCTCCGTCGTTGCTTCTCCTGTTCTCCAGCAATTTCAATTTCCAAAATTGGGGAATGGAGGAGACAAAGACATCTGTTTATGAGATGATATGATCTGTTTGTGTTTTTTGTCTTAGTCAGCCACTAAAAGAAATTGACAGACCCACACAAACTAATGATACATGTAAAGACAACCTTGTTAATGGAGTTTTTGTGTAATCAACAATTCCATTAATAGACTTAACGTAACGGATCAAAAGGTAATTAAAACCAGTGGATTTTTCACTGCTTAACCATTTAAATCGGTTCTAAAAATAAAACATGTGTCAAAGACTCGAACATCGATTCCAAAACAGTAAACAAACAAAAAAAATACAAATATAAAGAAGAAAAGGCGTAGAATCGATTCAAAATCTGTGAGTTACGAATCCATAGAGAGAAAGGTTTTGCATTTGCAACCTTTCTCAATTTGGTTCTGTAAATTTTCTTGATTTTGGATCTAGCAATTAAATCTCTCTTTCTCTTGTTCAACAATGGCGGATCAAACGAAGAAGAGATACGTTACAAGCGAGGATTTGAAAAAACACAACAAACCTGGAGATTTATGGATTTCGATTCAAGGTAAAGTTTGCGACGTTTCCGATTGGGTTAAATCTCATCCCGGAGGCGAAGCAGCGATTCTCAATCTCGCCGGCCAAGACGTCACCGACGCGTTCATCGCTTACCATCCCGGAACCGCATGGCACCACCTCGAAAAGCTTCACAATGGCTATCACGTGAGAGACTTCCACGTGTCTGACGTGTCACGTGATTTCCGCCGATTAGCCGCCGAGTTCTCCAAACGCGGCCTCTTCGACAAAAAAGGTCACGTGACTCTCTACACGCTCACGTGCGTCGGTGTAATGCTCGCGGCGGTTCTCTACGGCGTTTTGGCGTGTACCAGCGTCTGGGCTCACCTCATCTCCGCCGTCTTACTCGGTCTCCTCTGGATCCAGAGCGCTTACGTCGGCCACGATTCCGGTCACTACACGGTGACATCAACCAAACCGTGTAATAAACTAATCCAGCTTCTCTCCGGTAACTGTCTCACCGGAATCTCAATCGCGTGGTGGAAATGGACGCACAACGCTCACCACATGGCTTGTAACAGCCTTGATCACGATCCAGATCTACAACACATCCCGATCTTCGCCGTCTCAACCAAATTCTTCAATTCGATGACGTCACGTTTCTATGGCAGGAAATTAACATTCGATCCCCTAGCTCGATTCTTAATCAGCTACCAACACTGGACATTTTACCCAGTAATGTGCGTCGGAAGAATCAATCTCTTCATCCAAACATTCCTATTGCTATTCTCGAAACGCCACGTCCCAGATCGAGCCTTAAACATCGCCGGAATTTTAGTTTTCTGGACATGGTTCCCGCTCTTAGTCTCGTTTCTTCCAAATTGGTCAGAGAGATTCATCTTCGTCTTCGTTAGCTTCGCCGTCACTGCGATTCAACACGTTCAGTTCTGTTTAAACCATTTCGCAGCAGATGTTTATACCGGTCCACCTAACGGAAACGATTGGTTCGAGAAACAAACCGCCGGTACGCTTGATATATCGTGTAGATCGTATATGGATTGGTTCTTTGGTGGATTGCAGTTTCAGTTAGAGCATCATTTATTTCCTCGGCTTCCTCGTTGTCATCTCCGGACAGTATCTCCGGTGGTTAAGGAGCTTTGTAAGAAGCATAATCTTCCTTATAGGAGTCTTTCGTGGTGGGAGGCTAATGTGTGGACGATAAGGACTTTGAAGAATGCGGCGATTCAAGCTAGAGATGCGACTAATCCTGTGTTGAAGAACTTGCTTTGGGAAGCTGTAAATACTCATGGCTAAAAAATCTTGATTTCAACAGATCGTTTTAATTTGTTGGTGTTTCGTTTGTGGACTACTTCTTAATTAGTTTGAATCTGTTTTAGGTGTAACTCTACCATGATCAAAAATACATAATATATATTTTTTTCTGCTGAGTTTATAATTTTCATATCACTGATTTGCCACACATGCTTACTTGTTCTACGTATAAGACGGATCGTGCAGGTCTAATAAACATGACAAAGTACTCCACCGGAAAGACGGAGCTTTAGAACCAAATTGTTTGAGTTCACGTCAATGTAAAGTTGTATCTTCAAGGGTTCATGCTTTATACAACAAATGGGACACTCAAGAACATTAATGAAAGCATTTGCCAAATTAATTCGGAGTTTTTTGACAAAAGAGAAAAGAAAATAAAAAGTCTTATTTGCTTATAAAACGTTGTGTAACTTTGCTTCATTAATTTTGTTTGCTTCTTGTATCAAATTGCTTAGACTTGGACCTCCCTCGATAAACTAGTTGGGCCTCTATGAAATCGTTTCATTTAATTATCTAAAGATAAGTGGGTTTTCCTATAATTATTTTTGTAATTAACAATTTATAATCTGTTCAATTCTCATAATGGGCTTTTCTTTGGTACCTGAAGCCCTAACCATAAATGGACCGTCATATAATTTCAAATTTGTGATAATTATTAGAGAACTTTCAATAGTCTTTGTCGTTGAAGATGACAAGTCAAAGAATCGTTATCCATGCGGACTGAAAGATTATCCTTAGAGAATTTTCCTGACCTATCCTCGCGTCGCAACCTTCTCGTCTTCTCTCTCAATCCACAAAGCCAGCATATTCCTTCTCGTTTTCATGTTTGCTCTAGTTTAAATCTTCAATCTCCTTCCCGGTTTTTTCCATTCTCCGATGGCATTCCTTGTTCGTTCGCCGGAAATTCCCACTGTCTCGGCGAGAATCTTCTCCGATTCGAATTCGAGTGTTATTAGTCATGCGTTTATGAGGAGGAAGGTTACGGTTTCAGCGATTGACGCAAGAGATTTGTCTGGTGTTAAGAATCAGAAATCGAGATTGTACGGGAGATTCTCAGCTCCGGTGAAAGAAGACTGCAAGATTAGCAGAGACGAAGAAGAAGATAAGCAGAGTTACTACGTGAATATGGGTCACGCCGTTCGTAGTATCAGAGAAGAGTTTCCTTTGTTGTTCTACAAAGAGCCCAATTTTGACATTTACAGGTTTGAAGTTTCTCGATTTTGATTGAACCGCTCTCTGATTATCTTTCATGCTTATATCCCAAATTTGATCTGTTCTTGATTAGCTTTTTGTCAAATTGGTTTCCTTTTAATTAGCTTACAGGGTATATTGCTTAATCTGTTCTTGGTTAGATTTCTTAGAGAATGATCACTTCTTAATTAGCTCTTTCTGTTGTCTGATTTCGCAGAGATGATATTGTTTTCAGAGACCCTGTGAACACTTTCATGGGGATTGATAACTACAAATCCATATTATGGGCCTTACGTTTCCATGGAAGGATCTTCTTCAGAGCACTCTGTGTTGACATTGTTAGTGTTTGGCAACCTACAGAGAACACTCTGATGATACGATGGACTGTTCATGGAATTCCTCGTGGTCCTTGGGAGACTCGTGGTCGATTCGATGGTGCTTCTGAGTATAAATTCGATAAGAGTGGGAAGATTTATGAACATAAAGTCGATAACATCGCCATTAATTCGCCTCCAAAGTTTCAAATGCTCACTGTTCAAGAGCTTGTTGAAGCCATTAGCTGCCCTTCGACTCCCAAGCCCACCTACTTTGAGTTCGGAGATTGATTCATCATCATAGTGTTGTGTATAATCCAGTATTTCGTGTGGTTATAGATAGAGTGGTGTGTATATAGATGAAGAAGACACGATATAAATAAACCCAATAACATGAATACATTTAACCCTTTCATGCGTATATTTAAGAAAAGCCTACATATGTAATAGATTTTCTCGGTAATTTAGGGGTGTTATTGGTTTGTGATTTAAATAGAGTTTTAATGACTTTAATTGTTGTGTAGAATCTGTTGTTATTCAATCAAGATTTTGTTAAACTCTCTTAAAGTTTGGTGTTATTAGTTTGTGATTTGTAAAAAGTCATTTAAAATCTTAATGAATATTGTGTTATTAGATTAAGAGTTTTATAAAGTCATTAAAAGTTTTGTGTTATTCAACTAAAACAAAACAATCTATGACAATCTATGATTGTTAATGAATTCAATTATTGTGTTATTGGTTTATGATTTTAAACACTTTTCTTTACAAAATAAAGTCATAAAAAGTATGTTGAAATATTGAGATTGTTTGGGAGACTCTACAAGATTATAGAAAAACTAATCAACAAGACTATAGAAAACTCTCTAACAATTCTTCTAAATCATTCACTTATTCATTTTCTATGATTTTATTAAAGTCATCAAAACTCTATTTAAATCACAAACCAATAACACCCCCTTATAGAAGTTTTACTGTATATCCATAATTTTAATCTTCAATCAAACGCATATATTTCTAAATATAAATTCGAATTATATAAACATGAAGAAAACATTGGCACAAACCAAAAAAAACTTGTTTGGTCATTTTCGCCAGTGTTTTTAATTCACCTGAACAGAGAATCATTGAAAGCAGATGGCAAAAAGCCAAAAATGATTTAGAAGACTAAAGTTGGGGCCGATGATTTTTGCCCAGTAAAACCATAATGGACCATGGGCCTTAGCACGTGCAGGTCCGTTTTGACAGCTATTCCGCTCGTGTGGATCTCATGTGAATGATGCTGGCTTAAAGCTGACGTGTCCCGCCAGCGTTACTTTTCATGCAACTTGCCGAAGTCAATTAAAAAATCCAGTCTCGTTGACCGGTCTTTTTTCAAGGGTATTTTCGCCATTTCGTTCCCCTAGTTCCACCTCCGTTTCCTTTAAATGCTTGCATAGAATCTAACCACAAACACATAAATAATTTAATGTGTTACAACAACCGCAATTAAAGCAGCAAATACAAGACATGTGATTTTTTTTAACTATCTAGGGAGTATTTTTAATGTATACTCGACAAAAATATTAATTTAATGTCCCTTCAAATTATGCTGTATTAATTGTGTAATTCAGAGGCATCTTATTGTATGACAAAAATAATTCACAACAAAGCCAATTTTTAGTTTGGTATAATTGGAGAGACTGCATTAAGATATGATCAAACCATTAATTAATATATTTTTTTAATGTGTTCATAATAACTTGTATAAAAGAATTTAAAAAAAAAAAAACATAGTGCGTCTTTCACGAAGTCGTTTTCTTGTATATACTTTTATAAAAACTCTGAAAGCAAAAATGAATGGCATTTAGAGTCCTTTGGATTTGGAATCGCTTCTACTTCACTCTGACCTTCGTCCTCTCTCTCTCTCTCTTTCTCTGTCAAGTTAGCTTAGCCGTCTCACCAGAAAGCTAGCCTTACCTCACAAATCCGAACAAACATTGATTGTTACACTAATCTCTCGTATACAGAGCCGTAATTTCAACACACTCTGATCGCTAAATGGAAACGGAGATATCGGGAATGGATAATCCAGCAATGACCTTCGACGAGGTTTCCATGGAACGCAGCAAGAGCTTCGTTAAGGCATTGCAGGTTCCTTATTATCTCTCTCTCTCTCTCTCTCTTTTACTAGTTCCTCCTTGTCTACATTTTTTTTTTTGGTTCTGATCAGTTAGATTCTGTAGAAATTAACAGCTATGATCACAATAACTTGGGTTTAGTTGAGCCAGATCCATGATCTCGTTGTAGGCTATATACACGTTTGAGTCCATGGTAAAAACTAAGTCTTGTTGGCTGTAAATTTTGTGGATTAAGTTTATTGATGGGACCAAGATGATGATTGTCGGTTAGTGTGTTAATGTCTTCAAGATTTCAATCTGGCTCTCTTGGGATTATTAAGACAATGCTTTGACTTATAGCTTCCTTTAGGATTTGTTTTTTTTTTAGCTTGTGTTGCTGAGTTATAGCTACCTGGAGACGACTCAAGAATCTTGTGATTTGTTTTTGTTTGTTTTGGCTTACAATGTTATTTAATTGTACACTTTACTTTTATGTAACAGGAGCTCAAGAACTTGAGGCCTCAACTTTATTCAGCTGCTGATTACTGTGAAAAGTCTTATCTTCATAGCGAGCAAAAGCAAATGTTAGTAACCTCTTAATTTAACTCTACTAGTAGCTTTGAATGACATTTCTTCTCTTTACATTATTACCTTTCTGTTTAGGGTATTGGACAATTTGAAAGACTACACTGTAAAGGCTCTAGTTAATGCTGTTGATCACCTTGGAACTGTAGCTTCCAAGCTTACTGATCTTTTTGATCAGCAAAATTCAGACATATCAACTATGGAGTTGAGAGCTTCTTGTGTTAGCCAGGTAACAAAACTCTCACACACTTCTCTATTTATTGGTCTTACCTTTTCTAGGCAACCTCCTTTAAGATTTGTGTATGTTCTTTTCGTCAGCAACTGCTTACATGCCGGACTTATATCGACAAAGAAGGTCTTAGACAGCAACAGCTATTAGCAGTTATCCCTTTGCATCACAAGCATTACATTCTTCCCAGTAAGAGTTTTTCTTGGCCCTTGTTAAGTAAGATTCTTTGTTAGTTTACTAGTGAGATCTGAATTCTTTTTTCTCTGACTGTTCTTAGATTCTGTGAACAAGCGGGTACACTTTAGTCCTCTCAGACGAACTGACACAAGACAGAATCATTACCAAGCTATATCCCGTCTTCAACCTTCAGGTGCAATGTCCTCATCTTTGAGTTTATTAGTTAATATATCAAACAGTTTTGAGTAATGCCTTGGTTTGACTCACTTAGATGCCCCTGCATCGAAATCACTCTCCTGGCATTTAGGCTCAGAGACCAAGTCTACCCTCAAAGGAACATCCACGGTTGCACCAAAGTGAGCCCGCTAAAGCTTTACTACTGTTTCTCACGTTCTTTATAACTAGACAACTAATACAAATTTACTGTGCAGCTCCAAAGATTCAAAAGCTTTCACAAAGACATCTGGAGTGTTCCATCTCTTAGGTACGAGAAACATGGAGTCGAAGAAAAATCAAACATAGCATTTCTTCTAATACAACTTATGCCAAGAGATTGATGATATACATAAAAACTCATGCAGGTGATGAAGAAAACGTAGTAAACAAGAAGCCTTTGGCTGGTTCTCAGGTCTCAGGTGTTCCTGCTACATCCACTGTCACAAAGCAAACCTACGGTGTTGCCCATAAGGTAAAACTTTTGAGAATACATGAAACAATTCTCGCATGAATCTTGTAGTTCATGTAGAAAAATTCGATGGATTAGTAAGCTGTATAGATGTAATCATGGTTTAGATAATTAGATGAGACAAGTTTGTGGTTTTACAGGATTTGGAGGTTCCCAAACTTCTGACTGCACACAGGTCACTTGACAATAATCCGCGACGAGAGATCATTCAAGCTCCTGTCCGGACAAAGAGTGTGCTTTCTGCGTTCTTCGTCAAACAGAAAGCTCCAAAGCTCAAAGCCGGCTACGTCTCGTGAAAACACCAACTCTTTGTACTGAGAAGGAATGTCAATGTCATACCACGTTTCTTTTATCTTAATAATAATAATAGGTTGATTTTAATGTAATTATCTTAATCACCACATCACATCAACGTACGAAGTCCAACAAGACATGATTTTGGTCTGTCATTAACAAAACTGTGTAATAGATTAAGAATGTGTTTTTTCAAAGTTTGTAAAAACATAATAAAGATATCTATTAAGTTGTCAATTAACCTTGTATCAAATTAACAACAAATTAGCCAACCCAGAGAACAAAAATGGCTTAAGATCTCATTACACAGCCTTTCCAAGTCATTTTAATTCAGATCTTAAACCAAGACCAACTCAGGCTTGAGGCTTCAGGGCTTCATGGAATCCGTAAGGTCTCTATTCAATTATCAGTATCTTGGTGCTGCACCAAAAAAAAAAACCAGCCAAAGGTTACAAAAGCTAATTCACATAGTCTAATACTCGAGTACCAGTAGATTCAGATGTCTCAGCCGAAGGATTCATACCTCCACCAAGTGTAGCTTCAGGCAACTTCTCTATTGAGTACTTGCGTCGCGTCACATACATGATTGGCACACCAGGAATCTGCAAACGAACAAACGAACAAACGAACAAACGTAAAAAGTTAATAATATCTAAAGATTTCAGCCATGGATATAAGCAAAACAATTGATACAGCAGACTATCTTTACCTTTCGCTTTAAATCTCTATCACATGTAGCCACTATGAAGCACTTATGCTATAAATTACAAGAAAGAATGTCACAGACACATACAAAAGATAGAATGTGACACATACAAAACACATACACCAAGAGGCAAGAACCATCAGACTAGAGCATTGGTACCTCCTTAAAATACAGAGTCTTAAATACAAAGTTCCTTGGTGAATTCATACCTGAGTAACTCTGTCAACGAGACAGTCATCAGCATATGTTCCTTTGTGTACACAAGGTAGTCTTTCAAAACGCGGATCTTTCGCAATCCTACCAAATATAGTAACCAATTACGAATCCATGATACAATTCTACTGAAAACCCCTTCTTCAAGAAGTTAAAAAGCTTTACCTTAGAGCTACGCGATACTTCTGACCTAACTTCTCTAACTCAGCCATGACACAATCCGTGATACAAGGAGTGCCTTCAAACCAGAAACAATTAAAGGTTAACAAGAGAGAGAATACTGCATAGCTATAGACCAATCAAAGTTTAAGTAACTCACAATTTGCGTACAGACAGTCTCTCATTCCCTTCTCAAGATCGATCTATTAGATACCCCAGAGCAAAATATGTCAAAAAGGATATCAAATAGAACCACAATGAGATTCCAATCAGGTTCACGAAGACTATAAACTCTACAAAGATGGATCCTTTTATCATACAGACTCTGATCACAGCTCTGTATTAGAGAATTGAAATTGAAGATGTACCGACCTTATTCTGGATAGAGAAGTTGATGAAGTTAGTATCCACCAAAACACGGTAAGGAGGAACCAATGTAGAGTTGTAAGAAAAGAAAAGCCCTGCAGGAACACTCGGACTGATCCCAAAAACAAATAAAAATCAGATTTTGAAGGATACCCAATAATTACAACTTGGCAACTAGAGCAAAAAAGGTGTTAGCTTACACGTTTCTCGGAAGTTCTGTGAGGTCCTTCTTGTTTGGATTCAATACCTCTTCCTTGTAACTGAAGAAAAGAAAACAAAGTAACATTAAGAACCTCTCAAAAAGGATCAAAAATTTTAAAGAAGAAGAATCGTTCGATAACTCACTGCTTCAAAGCTTTGTGGCTAATAATCTTCTTGATGACAGCAAACTTTTGAGCTTTCTTTGCCCTTCCCATCTTCGAAAAAAATACTAATAAAAACCCTAGAACGACGCAGAGAGACTGGAAAGCTGAATGGGTGATGCAAGGTCAGAATCGGCGGAGGCAGAGAGGTTTTCGAATTGTATCAGAGACGGAGGCTGAACTCGATTTTACATACTTAAACCCTCAGTATACGGCCTAAGTATAAGCCCAATAATAACATATATATAGGCCTAATGGGCCTAATTTATATGGCCCATATTGATTTAGAAGCGAAGCGAGTTTTCTAAAATCACGTGTTATTTAGGCTTAGCCTTAAGAAACGAAGAGAAAATTCCAGATTTTTCAGAGTGGTTGATGCGAGAATGATCTGGAGAGCAGAAGAAATATCTTTTCCCTCTAAATGTTCTTCGTCTTTCTATAAATCAAGAAATGTCTTTGGATATTTCACTACCCATAGAAAAAAGCTGCAATCATCTGAATCAGAAAGTAAATCAAAGAAGAAATCTGCGTTTTTTGTTTGGTGGAGAGAGTTGAGAGCTTCGCAGGAACTGAGTCATCGGAATTGGCGGATCGATTCTGTTTCGTGTAAGCTCCGTCACTTTCCCTTCTGATTCTTAGTTTAATGAATAGCTTTCAGAATCCTGAGTTCACATTGCTCTTAGTTTTCTGAAGATGCGATTGATTTAGTGTCAGTCAGTCAATTAGGTAGATAGATCTTGTTGATTTGGTGATTTCATCGGAAGCAGTTCGTTAGTGTCTTTTGGGAATCAAATAAATTCTGAACTATCCAAATTCTCATTCTAATAATTTACCAATTGGGTATTTGCTGCAGTTGTACTGGAATTTGGTTAATTGAAGTTGATCAAAGATGATGCCTGTGTACACGGACCCATCACAACCATGTCAAATGAGACCACAAGGATACTATCATCAAGGTTTTGGGAATAACTCTCAGCATATGACAATGGATGCTCCACCATCGTGTCATGGAAGCTGCGTTCACGGTAGCTTTCCTGCATACAACGCTTACTGGCCTCCTTTTTACCCGCCACAACCACAAGTACCGTACCATCAATGCTGCATGAATCATGCTGGGTTCCATCCTCCTCACGCGTCTTACGCTCCTCCTTGTTATGTTCATCCACCATTTCCAGTTGGTTATCAACCTTGGTATGATGCTGACAAGGATGTGCCTGGGAAGCATCACTGTGCAAAATGTTCTCCCCAGATATGTAACCCGAAGAGTGGCAGAGGCGTTGTGATTGAAGAGCATGAGCCCGAAACTGAGAAAGGAAAACAAGGAGAAGCTGTACTTCCGGTTCGTTCTACTAACTGCCCTTACCCAATTATATGGATTCCTCATGAGAATGCTAGGAATCAGGAACATGGAAGCTCTTTTGGGTCAGGGAACCATAACCAGCCTTCTGTTGAGGTTAAAGCTCCTGAGAATATGACGATACAGAAAAGTTTTCCTCAGTCTTGGCATGGCTGTTTTCCATTCGACGAGAGCACCATGAAGTCATTGGTACAGAATCAAGACAGGAAGAAGGCCCAGACTGGGAAAACCGTCGAACTCCCATTTGATATCAGCAAGTTGAAATCCTTATTGCAAGGTCAAGACATGAAGGAAGCGCAAATCCAGAAGAACAAGGAAGAGTCGGGACAGCTTACGTATCCTACTTCTTGGACTCCATCTCGTGGGAAACGGGATGATGTTGAAGCTTCTGAGAGTAGTAAGGAAGACAGGAAAACGATGCAGAATGGGAAAACTGTGGAGTACCCATTTGATATCAGCAAGTTAAAATCCTTATTGCAGGGTCAAGATGTGAAGGAAGCGCAGAACCAGAAGAACAAAGAAGAGCCTGGACAGGTTCCGTATCCTATTTTTTGGATACCATCTTATGAGAAACGGGAAGATGTTGAAGCTTCTGAGAGTAAGAAGAGTAGTAATGAAGGGCGTAACTTGGAGTCTTGCTCCTCTGATCCCCACGTTAATGAAGGTCAGAAAATCCAAAAGGAAGGCAAAGAAAGGAACTTTGAGTGCAATGTTCTCTCAGATGCGGATGAGAAGAGTTCTGTAAGAAATATTCCAGTAAAGAACCATCTACAGGAACCGAGAAATATTCCCGTGAAACTATCAGAAAATCATCTGCCTAAACCAACGGAGCGGACCAAAAGGTTTGCAAAGAATGAGTCAGTTAAGGACACAACAAAAGAGCAGTCTTCGTCATCATCGAAAGCATCCAAGTTACCTCCGGTTTGTCTGCGTGTTGACCCGTTGCCGAAGAAGAGAAATGGTGGTTCCAAATCAGTAAATCATCCTAAACAGATGGAAGAATCTAAGGAGACTAAGATCGCGTCCCCACTGCGCTCCAAGAAGGCTGAATCAACGACTGTTTCTGAGGCTTGTAATGTAAAATGTGAAGAGGCAAACAAAGAAAAGAAGATGGCTGAGGGAAGCCTAAACGCATTAGGAGCAGAAAAAGAATCAGTTGAGAGCAATTCTAATCTCCAAGAAGTATCAAACTGTGAGATTGTTAAACCTTGTGAAGCTAAGGATAATAGAGAACTGCCTGCAAAGAAGACCTTTACAGAAGAGGAAGCTGCTAGAATTATCCAATCTATGTACCGCGGATATGACGTGAGAAGATGGGAGCCAATTAAGAAATTGAAGGAGATAGCCACTATCCGTGAGCAGATGGGCGATGTTAAAAGGCGTATTGAGGCGTTAGAAGTTTTTAATGATCAGCACATTGAAGAGAAGGAGATTATAGTTAATGGAGAAATGGTGATGAACCTTCTAATAAAATTGGATGCTGTCGAGGTGATGCATGAAAGACTAGTTTCATTGGTTGGCCGTGATAGTTTATCTCAGTATGTACTGTTGTGTAAGATTTTTGCTGACAGTTTCCTATACTTATGTTCATCTTGCAGGGCTTGCATCCTAGTATAAGAGACTTCAGGAAATCTTTGGCCAGAGAGCTCTCAGACATTCAAGACAAGCTTGACTCCTTGAAAAATAGCTGCGCCAGTGCCAAGAAAGAGGCCGTAAAGGAACAAGTGGAAATTAAATCTCAGCCTAGTGACTCTCCAGTGAACTTGGAGCACTCCCAGCTCGCAGAAGAGAACAAAATGGTATCTGACTCGAATCTAGAGAAGGTTCTTCTCCTGTCTCCCGAGGAACATCCTATGAGCGTCTTGAGTAGAACAGATGAAAAACAGGCTGAACCGGCTGCTGAAGCAGAAAAGGGATCTGGATTGTTTGAAACCTTGGCAACGGATTCCGAGCAAGCTACTGAAAATGCAGCGGCTGCTTCCTCGACAACCATTCCAGAGAAAATTGGAGAGGTTGAGACTGTTGTTCCATGTAGTTCACCGTCAGCTGATGGAAATGGTAAGACAGTGACCAATGTCGAGGAAAACAAAGCCCTGGTGGAAAGTTTGGAGGAGCCAATAAACGGATTACCGCAAGTGGTGGAAGAGACTGAAACAAACTCTACACGGGAGCCAGAAAATGCTAGTGAAGTCTTTGAAGCAGAGGCGAACGCATCAGAGAATGAAGACCGAAAAGGAGAAGATGATACTGTATCGCATCCAGAGAAAGATGTCGAGCTCTCAGAGCTACCTGTTGGAGTAATTGATGAGGAAACAGAGCCTCTTTCACAAGATTCATCATCATCATATATTTGTGAAGGGAAGATGACTGCAATGGACCCTAAAACAGTGAGCCATGAGGAAATTGAAGTTGACCACTCGCCCGATAACTCCAAAGGCATTGGCCAAGAAACTTCTGAGCCACAAGATGAAAAAGAACAGTCTCCAGAGACAAAAGTCATTGTGAAAGAACAGCCTCTAGAGCCAGAAGTTATTTTGAACGAACAGCCTCCGGAACCAGAAATCACTGAACCTGAGATATCAAAAGAAACCAAAAAGCTGATGGAGGAGAACCAGCGATTCAAGGAAACGATGGAGACGTTGGTTAAGGCAGGCCGAGAACAACTAGAAGTCATATCGAAATTAACCAGTCGGGTCAAAAGCCTTGAGAAGAAACTGTCACATAAGAAGAAGACACAGATCAGACGTCGTGCAAGCAAACCAATGTCCGCAAGCCCGACCGATGCCGTACTGTAACACCCAGAAACATTGATATGTCTCAATTCCTCATATATTGTATCCATCTCCATCCTATCCAAGTATAGAAAACGGGAATTCAAAAATTGTCTAACAAGAATCCAAATTATTTGCCTCTCTGTTTTCTTCGACCCAGTTCATTGATAACCTCCTTAAACGATCCTTTCGCTCTGTTAGGCCCAATATATTTTAGGCCCATACAATGATCAACCCATTAGTTATTTCAAATGTTTTTTTAATTTATTAAGTTATTTCAAACGTTTTTAATTTTAAGTTTATTTCAAATGTTCTTACCAAAAAAATGTTTATTTCAAATGTTCATAGCAAAAAAAGTTTGGCAACTATAGTTCATTTTTTTTTTAAATTGCTCTACGTGAAGTTCATCATCATCCACACACATCATTACCAAAGGTGGGGACCACAAGAACCCATAGTAAATTTCATGTATTACTTTTATTACATTGAAATTTTCCCTTTTAATTTATTTTGGGAGAAAGAGAATGAGTGTGTGGTTCGTGCGGACATAGTCCATCCTTTTCATGCCATAACTCACTCTTCGTTTTCTTCTTTCTCATCGTCACGTTAGGTTGTCTATTAGCCGCCAAATATTCATCTCCTGTGGTCCCGTTTCACGTCCCAACGCCATTTACACTCATCTCCATAATCTCTTATGTGCTTTCTCATTACAACAACTAAAATTCTCAAAGATTAACATGTGCATGAGAAATAATAAGTAATGATATAATCTCATTCTCACCTAATCTATGGTTGAAAAAAAGGAAATGGTGTCAGTATTGGTCATAATAAGCCTTGGAGTTCTAGACTATAGCATTAAAGGACCGGGAATATCTTCAAGCATGGTTATTCTCTGCTACGAATGATTCATATTTTAATCGTTTATTCCACCCATTTAACCTCATAATGACTCTATTAGCCTACTCTCAATCCCCAAATTTACTAGCATAATTAACTAATCCAAGGGGTTATCATTCACCCACTTGTACATCCATCAAGAGATAACTCTTCTCTTTCTTATCTTAGAAATGCATTTCATGATCTAAACCACAAATTATATACACTAAGATACTGTCATTTGACATTTCTATTCATTACTGTCACAATGACTAGTTGACTAGTACTATAATTGAGACCAACCGGACTTTTTTACTGCGCTACTATAACGTAGCGTATTTTAACTTGTGTAACTATTTTGATCCAGATATACGCAAAATGTTTATAGGAGAAAAAAAGGTTACGAAGAAAAGAAAATAGTAAAAGGTGAAAAAGGTTACTCACACGCATCCTCTGACTCTGACTATTGAGAGATATATTTCCCCTTGCAGTAAATAAAAATCTATGGCTTTGTTGGGAAGAAGAAAAAGTCAAGAGTGAACTCGTAATCTTTGTCGGGAGAGAGCAACAGGCTTTTGATGTTGTAACATTATACTATTATTATTATAAAAAAAGCAAATAGTTTTAGTATGAATTACAATCATACTTAACAACAAACCCCGTTTTGGTTTTTTAATTTTTTTTTGTATAAATGATAAAGATGGACAAAGGACAAGCCATTAATACTGATCTGAGAATTTTTAAGGAAAAGAAGATAGAAACAGAGAGAGAGACGACTCCAGAGTCGAGTCCAGACAGAACTGTCTCCAGCTACAAGAGACAACAGAAAGATCCCAACAGCCTTAAAAAATCGACTGAATAAGAAAACAACCTTCCAAAGCTAAATGGTTTGAGAGACAGAAACAGAGGCAGAAACAGGAAAACAGAGCGAGTAAGATAAATGGAAAGACAATGTGAAGAAGAAGAAATGGAGACAAAACTGAGACGAAGTTTCATGGGCTATAGTAGAAGAGCTGGTCCTTCTACTCCTCCACCCACGTGGCGGCTCGAGTTTTCGCCGCCGCGAGTCGGAGCTTCCTCCGCCGTCGTCGAGACGAAGGAGTTTTTGGCGAATTCAGAGGTTTCTGTCCGGAAATTGTGTGCTGATTTGTGGGAAACTGAACAATTCCGGCAAAGAATTGAGCTGCGACATTGTCGACGAAGGGATTCAGATGTTGAACCACCTTCCCGTAGTCCGCTTCACGATCATCAGGTAAACAATTTTGGCGTTTTTGATTTGCTTGAATGTTTTTGACGGGTTTATGTAGGGTTTTAGTCTTCTTGATTTGGTAGGTCGTAAAGTTGTGATCTTTATTCCACCGGAAAATTCTCATTTTTGCGCAAATTCCACCGAGAATATCTCAAAGTGTTGTTCTTTATGATGGGTCTTTAGGAAATCTGGACTATGCACAAATTTCACTGGACAAATCTCATGGTCGTAAAGTTGTGATCTTTATGATGGGTCTACCAGAGCCCTTGATTTTAAGTGTGTTTAGAATTTGAACGTTTTGTGGGAAAAAAATGTCATAGTTAGTTTTAATTTGCAGCCACCAAGTAGAGGTAGCTTTAGGAGGCAAATTGCAGCAACTGATGATCATAGAAATGGTGATCTGTTGCGACCAATCTCTCCTGCAAGTTGCAGCAGTAGTTCATTGGAGGTGAGAAACTGTCTTTTGCTCTTTGTTCACTCTAAATGTAACCAAGGAAATGCTTTTTAACAATCTTGTTTTTTGAGCTGGATTTGGTGTGTGTTGGCTTAATGTACTTGTAGGTTGTGGTGCGTAAGCCAGCGTTTAGTCAGACAGGTTCTTCTGCGGTTAAGTCTGCGAGCTATGGTTTGGGTTCCTCATCAAAGCTTCTCAAGGTGCTAAACCGGATATGGAGTCTCGAAGAACAGAATACTGCTAATATGTCTTTGGTTAGAGCTCTAAAGATGGAGTTGGATGAATGTAGAGCCGAGATTAAGGAGGTACAGCAACGGGAGAAGCAAAGCGATAGGCGACTGAGGAAGAATAAAGAAGAAGAAGAGGTAAAAGATGTGTTTCGATCTATAAAGAGGGAGTTAGATGATGAGAGAAAAGTCAGAAAGCAGTCAGAGACTTTGCACCGGAAGCTAACACGAGAGCTTTGTGAAGCGAAGCATTGTTTGTCAAAAGCTTTGAAAGATCTTGAAAAGGAGAGACAAGAACGTGTTGTTGTTGAAAATCTCTGCGATGAGTTTGCAAAAGCGGTTAAAGATTATGAAGATAAGGCGAGAAGAATTGGGAATAAGTCACCAGTGAGTGATAAAGTAATTGTGCAGATTGCAGAAGTGTGGAATGACCAGAGATTACAAATGAAGCTAGAGGAAGATGATAAAACATTTTTGCGAGCTAAGGAGAAGAGTACATCACAGTCAAGTAAAGGAAGTGGCTTGAGAGCAAAACGAGATGATTCGGTTTCTATGCATCAAAGGGTTTGCTTGAAGGAACTCGAAGAAGGGCTTGAAAAGCGAACAAGAAGAGATAACAAATTGCAGCTTAAGAAGAAGAGCTCATGCCAAGTTTTTAATCTATCTATGTCTTCGGAAGGAGATAAGATTCATCCAGAGAGTAGTCCAAGGAACGTTGATGATCATGAGAGTCAAGAAAAGTCTAGAACTTTCTCGAAGATTCTTCCGAGAAATGTGAATGTGATGATCAGAGAGGATAATCATCGTACTCTCAAGGATAAGCTGATGGAAGCTCGTGTCGAGAGTCGACGTTTACGTTCTTCTTTGAAACCAGAGTGATCCGGCTCAAGCATGAACCAATTTGATAACTCGTGTCTCATGTTGGAGTAATTATTTGGTTGTGGTTAATATTAATGCTCGTTAGAAAAACTACGCTAAACACTTAAATATTTCATTTGTCCCCGTGACACAAAAAAAAAAAAAAAAACTAATTTTGTCAACAGTTCACATACATTGACATTGAACACAACTCCGGTCAACTATTTTTGGCATTTGTAATTAAGAAGAAATCAAATCTAACGTAAAGGGGAGACAATTAAACCGATCAGTTCAAATCTTTAGTCATCTAAAATTTCACAACACGCTTTAAGTATACTGATTGGTGATTAATAAAGGTTAAAAAAAAAAAAAAAAGACAAGTCAAAGGTGTGTCGGTAATAGCGATTGACCAAACTCAATCTAACCAATTATCTCTATAGTCTTAATGCAATGAAATTGCAAATACTCCATAATTACGAGAATTACTAAAGGACCCTAACCGTATCTCTCTCTAAAAGAGAATCTAGTCAACAAGATTATGTTAAATCTCTAATTAATGACAGTAAGATTTAGTGCCATTTTTTTTCTATATTTTTCCATTTTTATTAACACTTGTTCCATAATCGTCTCCCTAGGAGTAGACTAGGGTTTATTTATGCTCTTTCATCTATAAAACCACTTAAACACAACAATGTTCTTTCTTCACATCCTCATAATTCATAAGCCTCATCAATCCATCACCATACATATCTGTGTAACTCTCTTAATAGTTTCTTGGTTCGTTTTAAAGTAAAAAGATGTTAAAACTCCTTTTGGACACTTGTTTTTCAAGTGTAACAGAAGGAGCTCCCTTCCTCCAAAACGAGGAGGACAAGATTTGAGGAACTAAAAAGCAAAATCTAAGAGTTCATGGATTCCTCATAGAGAGTGCGTAGGTTAACATCTTGAAGAAAGCACACTTTAAGGGGACTGCATGACCTCTTAGATTATCTCTCTCTCTCTCTCTCTCTCTATACATCCTTCTCTTCTCTTCGTTTGGATTGAAGGGAGCTCCTTTTCTTCTTTTCTTCTTGACTTAGAGTCTTATATATGCACACTGACTGAATTAATATAGTTTTCTAATTACATAATTCACCAAAATTATATATTTTTGAAGATTGAGTTCTTGGTTTGCTAATCAAGATGGACCATATTTATTTGCAGGTGTTTGGGGTTGATCCTTGCATCGAAGCGATATCAATGTTGTTTAATGCGAGATGAAGATGATGTTCGTGTGCGAGATGAAGATGATGTTCGTGGGCCAATTTGAAAATATGATATGAATAATATAGATTAAAACTGACTATATATATAAATGTATCTTGTTTGTTGTTTTTTTATAACTCTACGTAGTTCCACTAAGTCCTGTAATTGTTGTTAATTTTTATGCTTTTACAATTTTTGGTGAATAATGGTCAAGTTTGGTCTAAATTTTTAAAATACGTTTGATTTGGTAGATTAGTCACAAGTGTTGCCTGTTTATGCTTAAACGGACTTCTCCCTTCTTTTTTTCAGTCAACCGACATTTAATTATTTATTTTGTTATTCTTTAATCTAGCAATATTATCTCATCTTAGTCAAAGGGGACATTTCACCTTAAAAAGAAAAAATTCATTAAAATTGATCTTGGTTATTTTCTTAGTTATTTACAAGAACAATAATAAAGTTAAGTTCAAGTTCGATCAGATCTGAAATAAGTACACTATTGTTTGGTTTGAGAAAATATATCATGGATGGTTTCAACAAATAATAGCTGGTTTGCTTGTAGTCGATAGGTTAAGTCGTATCACTACAAATGAATCATCTCTAGTGACACCATATATAGTCAACTGGTTTGTCATGTGTTGGTCTAAGAAGAAGTGTATACCGGCCGGATTTCAATTTATAAATTAGTCCAATTTTTTTGTCAAGTTATCATTGCATTACCAAGTTTCACTCGGTCAAAATCTAATTAACAAAGTCTGTAAAACGTTGAACTAGTTTTATTTTATTATATTCAAAGAAAACTCCAAATCAGACTTTTGATTCCAAGTTTCCAACGAATATTTTAACGACATAAGGCATTGCCGTTTGTTGAACGAGTTGTCTTCTTACCAAATTTGACGCTTTCCAACCAATTACAATCCTAATTTTGCCTCTTACCACAGCAACATAAAAAAAAAAAAACACTTTTTCTTCTTATAATCAAGTAAATTTTAAATCTCC
Organism: Arabidopsis lyrata subsp. lyrata; assembly: GCF_000004255.2. Taxonomy (NCBI): domain Eukaryota; kingdom Viridiplantae; phylum Streptophyta; class Magnoliopsida; order Brassicales; family Brassicaceae; genus Arabidopsis; species Arabidopsis lyrata. The sequence continues at coordinate 22,447,575 of NW_003302552.1, forward strand.
CCCAAAATACTAAACTTATTTCTGAAAATTATTTTAAATTAAAAATCGAATCTGATAAGTCAAAATTTAAAATTGTACCAACGCCATTTATGCATAATACCGGAAAAGAACCAAAATTCAAAAGACCGAACCGGTTAATTAATTAGTTAGGCACTAACGAACCTCTTTGTCTTTAATTAGCCTCTCATTAATTTATCCGTCACCGCCCTGTTATCATAACCGTTCAACGTCTTGTCCTTTTTTTCTGAGTTCAAAAAAAAAAAAGAGAGAGACTTTTTTAGGGTTTCTTTGTTATTTTCGTTCCTCAAAAAACCTTTTCGAATTTTTGACCCTTATAGTTTTCCTGATTCTTCTGCTCGGTTCTCGCCGGAGAGAAGACGGAGAAGAGGGTTTTCGAAAAGGAGGATGAGAGGTTCCAATAACACCGATCTATTTGACCCTAAGACGGATATGGATTCCAATTTCTCTCGCCATGGTTCTTCCTCCGAAGGTGATTTTGGTTTCGCTTTCAATGACAGTAACTTCTCCGATCGTTTGCTCCGGATCGAGATCTTGGGTGGGCCTTCGGATTCTAGGTCTGATGGTGAAGGATGTACGAGTATTGCCGATTGGGCTCGTCATCGCAAGAGGAGAAGAGAGGACAACAAGAGGGACAATGGTGGTACGTTTGATTCCTCTTTTAGAATAATGATTTGATCGATTGGAATCTCAGATTTTGTTGGTTTTTAAGAATTGTTCTTATGCTTGGTTTAGGGCTTTTTAAATGTTTAAGGAACTTATATGTTTTGCATTTCCAGTTGCGATTTCAGACATTGTGGCATGTGCTGAAGAACAGATTTTAACCGATAACAACCAACCTGATATGGATGATGGTCCTGGAGGTGATAATCTTGACGATGAAGGAGAGGCAATGGTGGAAGAGGCTTTATCAGGTACTTTGAGCACTTGTTGCTTTCTATATCTCTCAGTTTTTCCTCGTGTGATTGGGTTTGGATTTGGATTTGTGATACTCTTTAATCTTCAGAATAGCTTTTTGTTGTTATAGCTTTGTTTATAATTGTTTTTTTTAGGTGATGATGATGCATCTAGCGAGCCAAATTGGGGTATTGATTGTTCTACTGTTGTTAGAGTTAAAGAACTGCATATTAGTTCTCCTATCTTGGCTGCTAAAAGCCCCTTTTTCTACAAGGTATTAACGCTTTTTTCTTCTTCTATATTATTATCGTTTGCTCTTGTTTATCTCGCATGCTATCTTTTGCTTCTTGTTTTCCTTACCCTGTTGTAGTTGTTTTCTAATGGAATGAGGGAATCAGAACAAAGACATGTAACCCTTAGAATTAGTGCACAAGGTACGGCAGTTCAAGTCAAGCTTTTGCTTCATTTCTGCTATTGTCAATCTCGTCTTGTTGGCATCAATTCTCTACTAGCTCTCTGTTGGCTTCTATTGTTTTTGATTCTTTATTCCTTTTGTATTAACTCAAGTTGCTGGCTATGATTTGCATATATGATATCTTGTATCCGTGAAATGATATTAGCTTTAAGAGAGTCCACAATGTTGATTTCTCATGCTATGCTTTTATGTGTATGGCAGAGGAAGGTGCTTTGATGGAGCTTTTAAACTTTATGTATAGCAACTCTCTTAGTGTCACAACGGCACCTGCTTTATTAGATGTGCTTATGGCTGCTGACAAGTTTGAGGTTGCTTCCTGCATGAGGTATTGTAGTAGACTACTGCGCAATATGCCCATGACCCCTGATTCCGCTTTGCTCTATCTCGAGCTTCCCTCTAGTGTTTTAATGGCTGAAGCAGTCCAACCTCTAACCGATGCAGCAAAGCAGTTCCTTGCCTCCCGCTACAAGGATATTACCAAGTAAGACTCTCCACTGGTTTGAAATGCATTTACTCGAGTGTTGTATAATTCTTGTATTCATGTGTTACCATCTTGTGCAGATTTCATGATGAGGTTATGGCCTTACCATTGGCTGGGATTGAGGCGATACTGTCGAGCGATGATCTCCAAATTGCTTCTGAGGATGCTGTTTATGATTTTGTCTTGAAATGGGCAAGGGGACAGTACAGTTCACTGGAAGACCGTAGAGAAATTCTGGGTTCACGCCTTGCGCTCTACATCCGATTCCCGTACATGACGTGTCGAAAGCTGAAAAAGGTACTAACGTGTAGCGATTTTGAGCATGAAGTAGCATCAAAGCAAGTATTAGAAGCGCTCTTCTTCAAAGCAGAAGCTCCACACAGGCAACGCATCCTCGCAGCTGAAGGATCAGGCTCCTTGAATCGTCGTTTCATAGAGAGGGCTTACAAATACAGACCCGTAAAAGTGGTGGAGTTTGAGCTTCCTCGGCCGCAATGTGTAGTGTACCTGGACTTGAAGCGAGAGGAATGCGCAGGATTGTTCCTTTCGGGAAGAGTCTATTCTCAGGCCTTCCACTTAGGAGGTCAAGGGTTCTTTCTCTCGGCACACTGCAACATGGACCAGCAAAGCTCGTTCCACTGCTTTGGGCTATTCCTCGGGATGCAAGAAAAAGGAGCTGTGAGTTTTGGTGTGGACTACGAATTCGCGGCAAGAGATAAAAAATCATCCGAAGAATACGTAAGCAAATACAAAGGAAACTACACATTCACAGGGGGGAAAGCAGTTGGTTACAGAAATCTTTTCGGGATTCCGTGGACTTCGTTCATCGCTGATGACAGTCAGCATTTCATCAATGGCATTCTCCATCTCAGAGCCGAGCTCACCATTAAGCGTTCCTCAGACCTGCACTGACTGTTTTCTCTCTCTATCTTTCTCTACGTGGCCACGTTTAAGTTGTATTATCTCGTTATGTAGCCAGCTCTAACCACGAGTGTCTTTTGTAATTGCCTAAGGAGCAGTAAAAGTAAGAGGTTTAAAGAGTTCCTCGCTCTGTAAATTCGATTGGATTTTTACCTTTCTATTTACTCTTATTGACTACTGTGAAATTGGGCCTAGCCTTTGAGATTAGCCTTATAATATGGGCTGTAGGCCTACTACGATGATGCGTAACCATGAAGCCGAAATTGCCTATATATAGTGTGAACGTGAGGCTTTTTATATTCAAAGTTCAACTTCAAACAATGCGGCTGTAACTTGTAAGAATGAAGTCATAAGGGTAATTTCGGAAAATCAGGTTGGAGGAATCGAGTCCTCGTCACATGAGGGCCCACATGAATGCGTAAGTAAGACTATCCGCTTACCAGACGGACACGTCATTTTGTCGGGGACACGTTTGAGCCGTTGGATTTTAAATCTCCTTTTCTGGCTTTCGACCCCACGTAGCAAGCAGCAATAATAATAATCCATTTTTTTTTTTCCCACTACAAATATTGATAGCCACGTCAGATGATTCGAAGTTATAATTTACACACGTTCTTTCTTACTCTAGGCGGCGTTAAAGCAGCATTACAGTCGATTTTTTTCTAAACGAGATCAACGGTCTAGATTAAAATCTGACGTGGTCTTTACCTTTGCTTACGTCATCGAAAACGTACGTAGAAACACTAGTATTATGCCCTCCGATTTCTTTGTACTGTACACAAAATAAATAAACAAAAGTAGAGAGCCCAGACAATATTTACTACATCACCCAGTGGGTAATCGACACGTAGATACATCCATGTTACTCGCATTTTGTAACGTAGGGACCACTTCGTGGATAGAAGCTCTTTTACGCCAACGCAAAAAACAATAAAAATAAATCTCGTTGGCCCTTTAGCCTCTAGATGCCGATAACTCTCTACTGGCGTGGCTTACTTTTTATCCGTTGGATCATTCGTTTATCCCAGCCGTTGGATTCGAAGCAGTTGTCGGGCTTGTGGGCCTTTTCTTTATTTTTTTTCTTTTGGTAATAATGAAGGAAAACAAATAAAAAGTGTGTGTGTTTTTTTTTAATTATTCCTTGTTGGTGCTTCCATGATGGCAAAAACGTGGCCATACACGTGGGTCGTCTCGTGGCACCTTTGGAAGATATGAAGTGAAGAATGGACGGTCCAGATCTTCAGTTTGGTCGACAGAAGTGCTCTCCGCGTCGGAGATACTACTACTACTACTAGTCAAAGGTCTTTTCTTCCTTTGTAGTATTTTACAAGAATGTCCCTTCTTTCTAATCAAATTTTTATCTAAATTATTCGAAGCAAAAAACAAATATGCCCATCCGTATTGTTTCTATTTTCATGCCATATACATTTTGGACTCTCTTATGAAAATATGGCGTCACTAAACTAATATGATATGATATTTATGTAATGTAAGAAATTATTCTTTTGGTCGTAAATGTATCTAACCAAAAATAATGATTCGGCAAATTCGTTGGAGGTTTATTTTTTTACCTTTTAATGTTGCACATGACTTTCACTGATGTGAATGTGATGACGGATTTGAAGAGATTATACACTATGGTAAATCTCGAATTTTATTTTTAGAAAACTATATTAACTGCATAAAAAAAGACTTGGGAAATTTAAATGGACGGACCACGTAAGTCACATGAGGGATGCGTAGAGCGACTAGCAATCGAACACGTGTACGGTAGAGATGACATAAGAAATGGCTGGCACTAAACTCGATGAGCCAACTCATCAAACACCACCGTAGTTTACGCTGTTATATATTCGCTTGACACGTGTCTGATGACGTGGTCATCGTCTTGGCGCTCCGTTTTTCCCCTCTCTCTCTCTCTCTCTCGTCTCCCTTCCCTCAAAAAAAAAAAAAAAACTGAACTCTTTTTCTCGCTCTGTTTTTTAGAGAGAGAAAGATGAAAATGCGTTTCATTGCTGTTTAGGTTTCGAATTCGCGATTGAAATTTCTGGGTTTGTGTCTGTGTAAGCTGCTTCTTCTTCATCTTCTACTTACGCTTCTTCAAGGAGCTTTCGGATTCTTGAAGGTATTGCATAACTTAAAGTGTTCAAATAGAAATTGTTTGGTCGAAGAGTCTATTATTTGGTTTCTCCATCATCCATTGGTCTTCTTAGTTTCGGTATAAAAATTCATACCTTTTTTGATCGTTTGCTTTTGCACTTACTTGAATTGAATTGAATTAAAGTTTTTGAATTTAAGCGAGAACAGCAAAAGCGGAGAGAAGAACAGAGCTTCATTTTATTTGGTGCATGTGATTGTTTCAGGGGCAGAATTGTCCATTAGTAACCGCTTTGTTGATTCCTTTTGTCTTCATAAAAGTTTTCTGAACATAGGATGGGAGAGAGAAAGACTATTTTATCCTTCTCTCTCTGTCCCTCTATTTCTCCCACAACAACAAACAACAACATCCCTTGATTTTGCAGAAAGAGTCATTGTTCTCTTGAGTGGGAAAAACTTGAAACCATCCATTCCCTATGGGAAATAGCAGCGAGGAACCAAAGCCTACCAAATCAGATAAACCATCTTCACCTCCGGTGGTATGTTGGAACAGTCTCCAAACCATAATTCCCAAAGTCAAATTAGTTTTTCTTTAAATTCCTTATGCGTTGACTTGACTCTTGTTGATAGGATCAAACAAATGTTCATGTGTACCCTGATTGGGCAGCTATGCAGGTTAGTCTTTTTTTTTTTTAATTACTCTCCAGTTTATGTACTAGTAATAATACCATGTTGATGATAATAAAAATGATTCATGATATGTTGCTGCTAGGCATATTATGGTCCAAGAGTTGCAATGCCTCCTTATTACAATTCAGCTTTGGCTGCATCTGGTCATCCTCCTCCTCCTTACATGTGGAATCCTCAGGTAGTTTACACAAACACGAATCATCTTGTGCAAATATGGTCAAGATTAGGAAGACGTTTCATTGGTGTTTTGGTGGTCTTGAATCTTTCAGCATATGATGTCACCATATGGAGCACCCTATGCTGCGGTTTATCCTCATGGAGGAGGAGTTTACGCTCATCCCGGAATTCCCATGGTATATAGTAATTCGGTTCCTCAAACATCTCGTAGTTGAATCCTCCTTGATCTTGATCGTTTATTTGACTGGCTTGAGTTTCTGTGGACAGGGATCACAGCCTCAAGGTCAAAAGACTCCACCTTTAGCAACTGTAAGTTGAATAACTAGTTTGATACATCAAGGATTGAGAAATGGTTTTGTTCGTTGTTTAATGGGGGTTCTTGTTTATGGCAGCCGGGGACGCATTTGAGCATCGACACTCCTACTAAATCTACGGGGAACACAGACAATGGATTGATGAAGAAGCTGAAAGAGTTTGATGGGCTTGCTATGTCTCTAGGAAACGGGAATCCTGAAAATGGTGCAGATGAACATAAACGATCACGGAACAGCTCAGAAACTGATGGTTCAACTGATGGAAGTGATGGGAATACAACTGGAGTAATGTTTCTCTTCTCTTGCTCTCAGCTATCTTTAGTTTTTTATATGATCGTCTAAAGCCTAAAACCTTTTCGCATGTTTCCAGGCAGATGAACCGAAACTTAAAAGAAGTCGAGAGGGAACTCCGACAAAAGGTATATAGCTTTATTCATGTCCCAAAGATTTAGATTCAGTGTAATATTCGATATAACAGGAATTTTCATTCATTTGTTTGGCAGATGTGAAACAATTGGTTCAATCTAGCTCATTTCATTCTGTTTCTCCGTCAAGTGGTGATACCGGCGTAAAACTTATTCAAGGATCAGCTATACTCTCTCCTGGTGTAAGTGCAAATTCCAACCCCTTCATGTCACAATCTTTAGCCATGGTTCCTCCTGAAACTTGGCCTCAGGTACCGTGTGACTTATTTTGAGCTTCCACTTGACGGAATTTTTTTTGTTTCGTTTCCCTCACCAAGTACCCACTCTTGTCTTCAGAACGAGAGAGAACTGAAACGGGAGCGAAGGAAACAGTCTAATAGAGAATCTGCTAGAAGGTCAAGATTAAGGAAACAGGTTAGGTTAATGAAAGAAAACAGTGAAGCTCTTTAGATATTATTTCTCTAAGTGTGACTTTCATCAAAACATTTAACAAGCTAATAAAACTCTCTGTCTTTCCTTGTTTTGAAGGCCGAGACGGAAGAACTTGCTAGGAAAGTCGAAGCCTTGACAGCCGAAAACATGGCACTAAGATCTGAACTAAACCAACTTAATGAGAAATCTGATAAACTAAGAGGAGCAAATGCAACCTTGTTGGTAAGTAAGAAATCATTAATTAACAGATGATCTTTTATGAAGGTGTGTACGTCATTTTCTTGAACATGTCCGGTTCTTTTTGGGTTGCAGGACAAACTGAAATGTTCAGAACCTGAAAAGAGAGTCTCCGGGAAAATGTTGTCTAGAGTTAAAAACTCAGGAGCTGGAGACAAGAACAAGAACCAAGGAGACAATGATTCTAAATCTACAAGCAAATTGTACCAACTGCTGGATACAAAGCCCCGAGCTAATGCTGTAGCTGCGGGCTAATCGATGATAAATGCGGGTGTCGATTTCTACTTAATTTGTCGACATAAACAAAGGAAACAAGTGCTATACTAATTTCAGAAAACTTGATAGATAGTATAGTAGAGATCAGAGAGATGTGATGATTATTGATCTATAAATTTTCGTAGAGAGAGGGAGAAAGAGAACTTTTCCTCCAGATGAAAAGTTGGTGTTGTGGTTTGTTGCTGTTAATATAGAGAGGCTTTTCTTGTTTTATAAATGGCTTCCTTTGTTGCATTTAGACCTGATGTAATTTTATGAGATCGGTGTTGTTACTTTGCATAAGCTTTTTTTTTTTTTGAAGTATTCATGCATAATGGATTTTTTTTTTTTTTCTTTTTTCTAAAGGGACGAATCCATTTAAGAAGAAGAGGAAAGCACACCAGCAATTAAACATGAGATTACAAAACGACCTGTTTTATTGCCATAGTCTGAACTCTGAATGTAATCGAGATAAATATATAATGTTGTAGAATTGTTGATTAAATTCTCAAAATAAAATAAAAAGACGTAAGGCAACTTTTCTTGGTAAAGAAACTGAATATTAATACAGAGCAGGTTAATCAACTTATTGTACTGAGAAGAAATGAAAACTAAAGATTCTGCCAAAATTCAAAAGCTTTTATCATCAAGGTATTGGTATTGGTATTGGTAGTACATAAAAACATGAAAATGTTAAAAAAGCGAGAAAACAAAATCCGGAATGGGAGACTTTTTCAAAGAATCTAAAATCTTTGATGTTGAAGTAGTCGGAATCTAAATCTTGATGTTGAAGTAGTCGGAGTCAAAATGATGCAGCCTCACGTAACCGTCTTCACCTCCACTAGAGAAACTGAAAAAATATATTCCACAAACTCAGTGACAGAGCCAAAAAGCACACGCAAAAACTCATCATGTGAAGGATTGTATCAATCAATCAAAACCAAATGTTGTTAATTTACCTCTTCCCATCAGGATTGAATGCCAAAGCATTTATAGGTCCAAAATGACCTTTCACACCACCAATTTCCTCTTGCAGAATCTATATATTATACCGAACACAATGATACACAGTTATATATATATATATATATATATATATATATATATATATATATATTCTAGGTTAAATGTTTCCAAGTAAAACACTCTTATTGTAAACACTAACCTTGTCGTAAAACTTAGCTTCAAACTTTCCAGCACGATGATCAGTGGTAGTCACAGCTGATGCATCTTGACCACCTCCAAGTACAACCTAAAAGAGAGAGTAGAAACATTCAAAAAGATAACATCATGCCTTGCTGATTCTGGGATTCGAATTTGAATTTCATGAGGCATTAGTGCATACATGGTTGAGAAGTGGAGACATGGCGACAGCATTTACGGGCACCCCAGTGGTGTAAGTCTTGATAAGAGTCAGCGTTCTCATGTCCCAAAGCTGAAAGAATCAACAAAAGGAACATTCTATTAGATGATTTATATCTATATGTATAGAGCAAGACTTTGAAACAAGAGAAAGAAGTAAAAGAAAGAAGCACATGCCTTTGCAGTTTTGTCATGTGAACCTGTAAGGAAGTGAGAATCATCAGCTGCTTTACAGAGCGATGTAATGGCCTTCTTGTGACCCACTTCCTCATTTGTTTCATTGAGCAATTTTCCAGTCTAGCAACAATGGCAATAGCATCGCAGAGTTTAAATCTAAATAACATAAAAAGCGAAACTGATACACAAAAGAAAGGCCACAAGAAATATGAGTTACCTCCGTATCCCAGATTCTGATAACAGTATCTTCACCAGCACTAACAATAGTTTGATTCAGGGGACCCCAAACAGCTCTATTGATCCTCTTCTTTCCGTCAGGGCATTGAAGGACAAGCACAGAATCACTAACCTCTACACAAATGCATCAAACAAACAACTTTTCCTTTAATACATACAAGAAATTGGCTAAAACTTAAGAAGTAGTTCAACCTAGAATGTATGTATAACTTACGGTCTTCAGGATCTTCGGCAATACGCTTCACATGAATAGCAGCCATACGGTCCACGAAGTGATCAGTGGTAATCACTGCAAGATGATCTCCAAGAGCGAAATCCACAGACCTCGTAGGGGAACCAAACTTGAATGTGAACAATTCTTTTCCAGATTTCACATCCCAGAGCTTTGCAGTCTGATCAGCACTACCAGTGATCAATCTTGACGAGTCTCCTAACAAATCACAAACGAATCACAAAACATTCACTCGATACTATAAACCCTAAACAAGCCATCACAGTAGCTAAGGGAAAACATTGAATTTAATCATCTACTCGATACAATTTGAATCAATTTCAGAAAAAACTGAGAAACTTACGGGAGACATCACAGCACCAAACAGCACCGTTGTGGCCACGGTATGTGCCAAGGCGCTCGCCGTTATCGGCAAACCAGAGGGTGGGAGTGTGATCCTTGGCGCAGGAGAAAAGTAGATCGCCATCTTTGTTGTACCTCAGGAACGTCAATGGACGTTCATGTCCCTTCATCAAAATCGGCCTCATCTTCAATTTCCTAGGGTTTGATGCGAAGAGCTTCGAACCTTGAAAACAAATACGAAATCGAATCAATAGAAAGAACAGAAGATAATTGAAGAAACGATTATGGAAGACGGCTTTCTTCTTCACCTGTTCACTTGAGAAACGAAGGGAAAGAGCAAAAACCCTAGGAAATAAACTTTGTGCCCTCTTTTGACAATTTTAACCTTGTCTCATTCTTTAAATTACTCGATATGCCACTATTTAGCTATTGTGTAACCTATAGAGTTTAGGGACTACTAAATTCATTATTAGCTCAGTGGCTGTATCGTTTTTAGCTTGTTCCTTATTTGTGGTGAGTTCGATCCTCTTCTCTTGCGTATATTGTAGTATTTTCGCTACTCAAAAGCAGTTTCTTAGGATTTTTCTTTTTTTTCTGTAATTGCTTTTTTCTTTTGAACCTCTTTGCTTATAAATACAAGTATAAAACTCTCTATTTCTCGCTGCTGCTTCTTCTTCTTCTTCTCTTCTAGAGCCAATTATGTCTTTATATAGAGACTCTGTGAGTTCCGATGATGATGATGATGATCCAAGTTTGAAGTAAAAGCTGATGATGATCTCTGCAACATCCGTAAGAATTAAATTGATCATAAGTTTGGTTTCGAGCAAACCCATTGATTATTGAATATCACTGCCCTTTAAAGTCATTTGTGGCACATAGAGTCTATGTTCATACCTCTTCCTTGTCCTTGCAACTGATGTTTTTGAAGGTAGAGATGATATTGTGCTGTTGTTTTGTTGTTCTTCTTGGCTAGTAGTTACGTATTTCGAGTTGTGAGAGCCTCTCTGTTTTTCGGAATGGGATTCTCTGGGGCAGCTCCGATTCTACATAAGTTGATCATCTTTTGGGATCAACCTGAAGCGCTTCACACAACAGGTTATATGAGATTTTGATGGGTTTGCTCTACGGGTTAGGAGCTTTGGTTTATGCAACTACGATTCCAGAGAGATGGATGCCGAGGAAATTCGATGTAGCTAGACATAGCCATCAGTTGTTTCACGTTCTGGTGGTTGCAGGTGCTTTCACGCACTATACAGATGGGCTTGTGTATCTTAAGTGGAGAGACATTAAAGGATGTTGAAGATTGAAGATTGAAGATGAAGGAAGATTAGATGGAGTCTTTGATGTTTTAAATCTTGTTTGTAGCTTCATATAAAAGTTGGATTATATGTAAAGTCTTATGTGTAATCAAATGTATAGTTTTTTCCTTTATTCAACAAAGGAATTCATATATTGTTATTACTGATTACAGAATGTGTAAGTATGTGTCGCTGTTCGTTTGATCAACTTTTTGGATAGAGATCCAATATATCAGACTGTTTCATAGTTTTACACTTCAACTGTTTTAAGTTTGTAACTTTCTAAACCTCATTAAAGCAGCAAATACGAAACGTTGAATTGGTACTTTTGAATGCTTTTGATTGTTACCGAAGACAAAAACAACATGGATGGTTAAAGAATGCTCTGTTATGTATTATTGATGGTTAAGTCACTCACTTGTCATTCAAATAAGAAAACTTCAAATGATTTATCTTAATCAAAAGTTGTAAAGTGATCAACTTTTTAATCAAATAAGAAAACAACTTTTTATTACCGTTGTGACTTGTGATCAATTTCTATTTTTTCGTAACCCAAATATTAAAGGGAAAACCTAACCTTTAAGTGATTTCCTTTTTCTCATTAAACCAATTTCCTTTTTTTAGGTTAACCTTCCCTTATATATATATATATTGATCGCTTCTTCTATAATTCTCATACGTCTTAAGGAAAACAAAAACCCTAATTCTTCTTTTTTCTTTAATACATGTTTCTTCTCGAAATCTCTTACCGAGAGAATCGTCGATCTCGAGACCATCAAGCCGATCGATGCGAATCCGACAAAGTCACAGACAAATCCCGTCGGAACTGTAACTCGAAAGATGTCTCGTGTTTGATCAATCAGAACGATTCCAAGTCGGGTCTCTCTAATCTCACAAGAGCGAAAGATCTCGCCACTGTTCAAGAGGTGATGAATGTCCTTTCTTTTTCTTTTTCTTAATCCGTTTCGTATATTATTATTGCTTGCGTCTCTGTTTTTGCGTTTCACCATCTCTGTTTTTAACAAACAGTTAGTATTTTCTTATTTCTTTTATGCTTGTTTTAATATTTATTATCATCAAACACCGTTGACTTTATTTTCATGTCACTTGACTTTCTTTTACCTGGATTATAACATCGAATGTCTCATATCAATTTCTTTCTTAATTAACCTATAGTTACTATGGATGCAGCATATGCGATTAACACTGGCATTGGCGACGGTAGCTACTGAGAACGAGGACTTTGTAGCATAATCGAATTTCTATGGAGTGGAGTCGCTTGAGGATGGATGAAGAAGAAGATCAAAACTGAGTTTCGTGACATACGACAAAGAGAAGGTGCAGTGAAGGCTAACTAATGGGCCTTGGCAATTAGGCTTTTCGTACTCCTCACTAGTACCCAAATCCAAACCAGGTAATAACCCTTTATTTTCTTGTGTTTTTTTTCCTTTTTAATTTTATTATTTTGATATTAAATTTACATAATGATTAGAAAAAAAAATTCACTAAAACAACTTTAATACTTAAAAACTTTTTAAAAATAATTAATATTTTTAACTAAAATCATTTTAATTCCACTATTACTTTTTAAAAAGAGAAATTGTTAAAAATGCCCCTTTTTCAATACCCTTTTCAAAAATGCCCCCTTTGAGAGTCCATTTTTAAGTTTGCCCTCTTTTAATTTTTAATGACCATTTTACCCTTATTTGAAACAAAATTAGGTCCACAAAATACAAAATAATTTTTGGCGGGAAAAGTGATCCCGCAATTTTCCCGCCAAAACACTTGTAAAAACCTTGTAAAATTTTCCCGTAAAAATTTTTCCCGCCAAAAAATTTTCCCGCCAAAAAAATTTTTTTGCGGGAAAAGTGATTCCGCAATTTTTTTGCGAAATTTTTTTGGCGGGAAAATTTTTGGCGGGAAAAATTTACAAGGTATTTTAAAGGTTTTTTACAAGGTATTTACAAGTGTTTTGTAAGGTTTTACAATGTATTTTAAAAGGTTTTACAAGGTACTTTTAAGGTTTTATAAGGCATTTATAACTTGGATTACCTAATAAAAACCTTGAAAAACCTTATTTCTTGTAATAACTTTATAAAAGAGCTTGTAAGGCTTATAATATCTTATAAATACCTTTGTTAATACTTTTTAAAAACTTTTAAAATATTAGGTTAATCTAGTGAATACGTTTTTACAACACTTAAATAATCCCGGTATCGAATAGAGAGTGGATATGGGAAAATAACACATCGACAACTAAAGG
>NW_003302552.1:22461004-22463030 GCF_000004255.2 Arabidopsis lyrata subsp. lyrata
ACAAAAATTTAAAATAAATTTAACACTTAAACTTTAAGGAAATAATTAATAATTTTTAAACAAAACCATGTTAATTTCACTATTACTTTTTTAAAATTAGTTTAAGTGTTCAATTTTAGAAACGTCGAAAACTAACCGCGCCTAGGCATCCTGTCCTTAGTTGGTCCGTAAGCTTTGGTGTTCGAAGTTCGGCATGTTTTCACGTAATATAAATTTAACAATTAAAACTCATTTTTTAAAAATAATAATGATTTTCACTATAATTTAAAACAAATTTAACACTTAAACTTTAGAAAAATAATTAATAACTTTTAAGTAAAACCATATTAATTTCACTCTTACTTTTTAAAAATTAGTTTAAATGTTCAATTTTTAAAACGTCGAAAACTAATTGCGCCTAGGTTTCATATCTTTAGTTGGTCTGTAAGCTTTGATATTCGAAGATCGGCATGTTTTCATGTAATACTCACGTAATATAGATTTAACACTTAAACTCAAATAATAATGATTTTCACTAAAATTTAAAACAAATTTAACATTTACACTTTAAAAATTTAATAAATTTTATTTAAAACCATGTAAATTTCACTACCACTTTTTAAAAATTAGTTTAAGTGTTCATTTAAAAATTAGTTTAAGTGTTCAATTTTAAAAACGCTAAAAACTAACCGCGCCTAGATCCTATTACATTATTTATAAAGTGATTTCTTTTTATTTCTTAAAATTTTAGAAAGAAACGAATTGAGACAATTTTATAGAAATAAATTTGTGTTTTGGATGTTTAAATTAAATTTTTTAGTTTTTAATTTGAAATTTTAATAATTAGAAGAAAAAAAAGTTCAAAAAAATTAGACAATAAAATTATAAAGACTATATCGGTAAATTCACTTATACAAACGATATTTGTAAATTCAAATTTATGATTAGTGACCTCAATTATCATATTTTAACAGTTATAAGATTATCGAAATGAAATGATGCATATTAAAAAATTAAAAACTTACAAAAAAATTTTGATTATTTTCATGACACAGTTATAGAGTATACTACAACACAATAATTTCAAAACATAATAGACCAATTATTTTATTCAATAAATTTTAAATATAGATTATAACGAAAATTCAACTAAAAAGAAAATTCAACTAAAAACAAAATTAAAGCAGACCTTAGTATCTTATTATATAAAGTATGGTTTTCAAAGTTAATAACTCACGAGATCGTGACACGTGTCAAATTTTTTGAACTGAGATTTTGACATGTGTCAAATAATTTTTCCAAAAAAAAATTAAGAAAATTATACAATCAATTATTAATCCTATAAGAAAAAGGATTGTAAATAGTCACCTTTAGATAACTATAAAAAATTATAAATTTAAACAGTTTTAAAATATAAAAAGCTAATTATAAGGAAATTGTACATATATTTTCATAAGAGTTTTTGCCATCTAGCAAACAAAATTTTTGTTTTCAGAAAGCTAATTATAAACAAATTGTACATATATTTTCATAAGATTTTTTCCAAGAAAAAGATTTAAAAAAAATAAAAAAAAACTAAGAAAATTACACAATCAATTATTAATCCTATAAGAAAAAAGATTCTAATTAGTCACCTTTAAATAAACAAATATATTATCTCATATTTTTCCATCAAGCAAACTAATTTCTTAACGACGTTATATCATATCAATGAATATATGGCAACTGAGGCAAATTAGTAATGATGAACGGCGACAGACATAGACGAGAGTTATTGTCGGAGATTCTTGGTCCAATTTCGGAGGAGATAAAGAAGGTTGGGTAATAAGAGAAGTTGGGAAAAAAGGATAAGAGACAGTAAGTAGTGTTGGTGTTGATGATGGTGGTTCAAGCTTGGTGGTGGTAGCAGCGATAAATATTGATGAAGCTGGTGAGTCAGAATTAGCGAGATTCGGTATTGTTGGTGGTGGTGATTGTGATAATAGTGAGATTTAGTTATGGTGGTGGGTCATAGTACTGATACTCCGCTGGTGATACCCGACAAATG